>NC_090656.1:66450175-66577675 GCF_040937935.1 Hyperolius riggenbachi | reverse complement strand
CCAAGGATCTTTGCGAAGCTTGTCGGGCAGTCACCACGTGACTTGCCGCGGCAGCATACTGTTATAGGGGGTGGGGTTTAAAGATTTATTACCTAGAATAGAGTTATTTACATATTTGTGTACATTTATTGTACTGTTTTTGCTTTCAATTTGTAACATGGATTTCAATGCTGTTTTTTCACATTCTGAGTTCAGTTCCACTTTAACCCGACGATCGCCGGATAGGAAGCGTATAATACGCTTTGTAATGTTTACAAAGTGTATTATACAGGCTGCCTCCTGCCCTGGTGGTCCCAGTGTCCGAGGGACCACCAGGGCAGGCTGCAGCCACCCTAGTCTGCACCCAAACACACTGATCTGCCCCCCCCCTGCCCCCTGATCGCCCACAGCACCCCTCAGACCCCACCTGCCCACCCCCCAGACCACCGTTTGCACACAATCACCCCCCTAATCACCCATCAATCACTCCCTGTCACTATCTGTCAACGCTATTTTTTTTTTTAGTCCCTAAACTGCCCCCTGCTCCCTCCTGATCACCCCCCCACCCCTCAGATTCTCCCCAGACCCCCCCCCCAGACCCTCCCCCCCTGTGTACTGTATGCATCTATCCCCCTGATCACCTGTCAATCACCTGTCAATCACCCGTCAATCACCCGTCAATCACCCCCTGTCACTGCCACCCATCAATCAGCCCCTAACCTGCCCCTTGCGGGCAATCTGATCACCCACCCACACCAATAGATCGCCCGCAGATCCGACATCAGATCACCTCCCAAATCCATTGTTTACATCTATTCTCTCCTCTAAACACCCACTAATTACCCATCAATCACCCATCAATCACCCCCTATCACCACCTGTCACTTTTACCCATCAGATTAGACCCTTGCGGGCACACAATCACCCGCCCACACGCTCAGATTGCCCTCAAACCCCCCCTTATCGATTCGCCAGTGCATTATTTACATCCGTTCTTCCCTGTAATAACCCACTGATCACCTGTCAATCACCCCCTGTCACTGCCACCCATCAATCACCCCCTGTCACTGCCACCCATCAATCAGCCCCTAACCTGCCCCTTGCGGGCAATCTGATCACCCACCCACACCAATAGATCGCCCGCAGATCCGACATCAGATCACCTCCCAAGTGCAGTGTTTACATCTCTTCTCTCCTCTAAACACCCACTAATTACCAATCAATCACCCCCTATCACCACCTGTCACTGTTACCCATCAGATTAGACCCTAATCTGCCCCTTGCGGGCACCCAATCACCCGCCCACACGCTCAGATTGCCCTCAGATCCCCGCCTTATCAATTCGCCAGTGCAATATTTACATCTGTTATTCCCTGTAATAACCCACTGATCACCTGTCAATCACCCATCAATCACCCCCTGTCACTGCCACCCATCAATCACCCCCTGTCACTGCCACCCATCAATCAGCCCCTAACCTGCCCCTTGCAGGCAATCTGATCACCCACCCACACCAATAGATCGCCCGCAGATCCGACATCAGATCACCTCCCAAGTGCAGTGTTTACATCTCTTCTCTCCTCTAAACACCCACTAATTACCCATCAATCACCCCCTATCACCACCTGTCACTGTTACCCATCAGATTAGACCCTAATCTGCCCCTTGCGGCACCCAATCACCCGCCCACACCTCAGAACGCCCTCAGACCCCAGCCCTGATCACCTCGCTAGTGCATTGCTTGCATCTATTTCCCCCCTCTAATCACACCTTGAGACACCCATAAATCACCTCCTGTCACCCCCTAGCACACCTACCCATCAGATCAGGCCCTAATTTGCCCCGTGTGGGCTCCTGATCACTCGGCCAAACCCTCAGATCCCCTCTCAGACCCCCTTCCGATCACCTCCCCCCGTGTGGGCTCCTGATCACTCGGCCAAACCCTCAGATCCCCCTCAGACCCCCTTCCGATCACCTCCCCAGTGCGTTGATTGCATCTATTTTCCCCTCTAACCGCCCCCTGAGACACCCATCAATCACCTCCTGTCACCCCCTAGCACTCCTATCCATCAGATCAGGCCCAATACATCCTGTCATCTAAGAGGCCACCCTGCTTATGACCGTTTCCACAAAATTTGCCCCCTCATAGATCACCTGTCATCAAAATTTGCAGATGCTTATACCCCTGAACAGTCATTTTGAGAAATTTGGTTTCCAGACTACTCACAGTTTTGGGCCCGTAAAATGCCAGGGCAGTATAGGAACCCCACAAGTGACCCCATTTTAGAAAGAAGACACCCCAAGGTATTCCGTTAGGTGTATGATGAGTTCATAGAAGATTTTATTTTTTGTCAAAAGTTAGCGGAAATTGGATTTTTATTGTTTTTTTCACAAAGTGTCATTTTTCATTAACTTGTGACAAAAAATAAAATCTTCTATGAACTCACCATACCCCTAACGGAATACCTTGGGGTGTCTTCTTTCTAAAATGGGGTCACTTGTGGGGTTCCTATACTGCCCTGGCATTTTAGGGGCCCTAAACCGTGGGGAGTAGTCTAGAAAACAAATGCCTCAAAATGACCTGTGAATAGGACGTTGGGCCCCTTAGCGCACCTAGGCTGCAAAAAAGTGTCACACATGTAGTATCGCCATACTCAGGAGAAGTAGTATAATGTGTTTTGTGGTGTATTTTTACACATACCCATGCTGGGTGGGAGAAATCTCTCTGTAAATGGACAATTGTGTGTAAAAAAAAATCAAAAATGTGTCATTTACAGAGATATTTCTCCCACCCAGCATGGTTATATGTAAAAATACACCACAAAACACATTATACTACTTCTTCTGAGTACGGCGATACCACATGTGTGACACTTTTTTGCAGCCTAACTGTGCTAAGGGGCCCAAAGTCCAATGAGTACCTTTAGGATTTCACAGGTCATTTTGAGACATTTGGGTTCAAGACTACTCCTCACGGTTTAGGGCCCCTAAAATGCCAGGGCAGTATTGGAACCCCACAAATGACCCCATTCTAGAAAGAAGACACCCCAAGGTATTCTGTTAGGTGTATGAGGAGTTCATAGAAGATTTTATTTTTTTGTCAAAAGTTAGCGGAAATTGGATTTTTATTGTTTTTTTCACAAAGTGTCATTTTTCACTAACTTGTGACAAAAAATAAAATCTTCTATGAACCCACCATACCCCTAACAGAATACCTTGGGGTGTCTTCTTTCTAAAATGGGGTCACTTGTGGGGTTCCTATATTGCCCTGGCATTTTAGGGGCCCTAAACCGTGAGGAGTAGTCTAGAATCCAAATGCCTCAAAATGACCTGTGAATAGGACGTTAGGCCCCTTAGCGCACCTAGGTTGCAAAAAAGTGTCACACATGTGCTATCGCCGTACTCAGAAGAAGTAGTATAATGTGTTTTGGGGTGTATTTTTATACATACCCATGCTGGGTGGGAGAAATCTCTCTGTAAATGGACAATTGTGTGTAAAAAAATCAAATAATTGTCATTTACAGAGATATTTCTCCCACCTAGCATCTGTATGTGTAAAAATACACCCCAAAACACATTATACTACTTCTCCTGAGTACGGCGGTACCACATGTGTGGCACTTTTTTGCACCCTAAGTGCGCTAAGGGGCCCAAAGTCCAATGAGTACCTTTAGGATTTCACAGGTCATTTTGCGACATTTGGTTTCAAGACTACTCCTCACGGTTTAGGGCCCCTAAAATGCCAGGGCAGTATAGGAACCCCACAAATGACCCCATTTTAGAAATAAGACACCCCAAGGTATTCCGTTAGGAGTATGGTGAGTTCATAGAAGATTTTATTTTTGTCACAAGTTAGCGGAAAATGACACTTTGTGAAAAAAAACAATTAAAATCAATTTCCGCTAACTTGTGACAAAAAAAAAAATCTTCTATGAACTCACCATACTCCTAATGGAATACCTTGGGGTGTCTTCTTTCTAAAATGGGGTAATTTGTGGGATTCCTATACTGTCCTGGCATTTTAGGGGCCCTAAACCGTGAGGAGCAGTCTTGAAACGAAATTTCTCAAAATGACCTGTGAAATCCTAAAGGTACTCATTGGACTTTGGGCCCCTTAGCGCAGTTAGGGTGCAAAAAAGTGCCACACATGTGGTATCGCCGTACTCAGGAGAAGTAGTATAATGTGTTTTGGGGTGTATTTTTCCACATACCCATGCTGAGTGGGAGAAATATCTCTATAAATTGACAATTGTGTGTAAAAAAAATAAAAAAATTGTCATTTACGGAGATATTTCTCCCACCCAGCATGGGTATGTGTAAAAATACACCCCAAAACACATTATACTACTTCTCCTGAGTACGGCAATACCACATGTGTGGCACTTTTTTGCAGCCTAACTGCGCTAAGGGGCCCAAAGTCCAATGAGCATCTTTAGGCTTTACAGGGGTGCTTACAATTAGGCACCCCCCAAAATGCCAGGACAGTGAACACACCCCACAAATGACCCCATTTTGGAAAGTAGACACTTCAAGGTATTCAGAGAGGAGCATAGTGAGTCCGTGGCAGATTTCATTTTTTTTTGTCGCAAGTTAGAAGAAATGGAAACTTTTTTTTTTTTTTTTTTCTGTCACAAAGTGTCATTTTCCGCTAACTTGTGACAAAAAATAAAATCTTCAATGAACTCACCATGCCTCTCACTGAATACTTTGGGATGTCTTCTTTCCAAAATGGGGTCATTTGGGGGGTATTTGTACTATCCTGGAATTTTAGCCCCTCATGAAACCTGACAGGTGCGCAGAAAAGTCAGAGATGCTTGAAAATGGGAAAATTCACTTTTTGCACCATAGTTTGTAAACGCTATAACTTTTACCCAATCCAATAAATATACACTGAATGGTTTTTTTTTTATCAAAGACATGTAGCAGAATAACTTTCGCACTCAAATGTATTGGAAAATTTACTTTATTTGAAAAATGTCAGCACAGAAAGTTAAAAAAGTCATTTTTTTTGACAAAATTCATGTCTTTTTTGATGAATATAATAAAAAGTAAAACTCGCAGCAGCAATCAAATAGCACCAAAAGAAAGCTGTATTAGTGACAAGAAAAGGAGGTAAAATTCATTTAGGTGGTAGGTTGTATGACTGAGCAATAAACCGTGAAAACTGCAGTGGTCCGAATGGAAAAAAAGGCTCTGGTCCTTAAGGGGTTTTATGACTGCAGTCCTTAAGTGGTTAAAGAAACACTGAAGCGAAAAAAAAATATGATATCATGAATTGGCTGTGTAGTAGGGGTAATTACTAGAACATTGGTAGCAAAAAAAATATTCTCATATTTTTATTTTCAGTTATACAGCTTTTTTTTATACCATTGCATCATTCTCCAATACTTGCAGTTTACACATTTCTCAGCATTCTAAAAGTTTTTGCAGAACAGGCAGTGAACTTTTGACCTGTCCTGAACTGTTTTCTGCAAAACAAAAACACAATAAAGCTGAGATAACCTAATCAGCAGTCAGAGATCCCCATGACTTTCAAAGTCACAGAGCTCAATGGCTATTTGCATAGATAACAACTGGAGTTTCTTAACTCTTCCTGTACTGGAAACAAATATTAGACTTATGTCTCTGCTCTTTATGCTTTATTTCTTAACTGTACTACACAACCAATTCATTATATCATTTTCGGGTTTGTGAACCTTCGCCAAACGTTTGATTTGCGCAAACTTTCGCAAACCGCTACTTTGAAAACTAGAAACATTTATGCTGGACAAAAAAGTGATGGAAAAGATGTTTCAAGGGGTCTAGCACCTGGAGGGGGGCATGGCGGAGTGGGATACACACCAAAAGTCCCGGGAAAAAATCTGGATTGGATGCAAAGCAGCGTTTTAGGGGCAGAAATCACATTGAATGCTAAATTGCAGGCCTAAAGTGCTTTAAAACATCTTGCATGTGTATACATCAATCAGGGAGTGTAATTATAGGACTGCTTCACACTGACACACCAAACTCGCTGTGTAACGCACCGCAAAAAGCTGTTTGTGTAGTGACGGCCGTGCTGGACTGGTGCGCACCATGATGAGAGTGCAGGTGATGACGGCTTTTCAGCCCATATGGTCGCCGGGCTGAGGTAGCTCAATGACAGAAAAGTGACTGTCCAGCTGATCAAATTTGGTCTGTCCACAATGAGGCAATGACCTTATCTTTGGTGTGCCACCCCCCGAGACACTTATATAGCTGGCGGTCATTGCTTCATTGTGATACGCATGCCCCTTCACGGCGGCAAGGTAATGATCACAAAGGGGAATGGGCACAATGTACATGCCCTTTGTTTTGTTGTTGCAGCTGCACTGCAGCCAGAAACATTAGGCAGGCATGTATACGCACCAGAAAAATTAAATTAAATTTAAATTTAAATTATAACCTTAAAAATTCAGGAATCCGTCTGGAGTCCTGGACCCTGTTGGTGGTGGTGGAGAAGTCAGTCAAGCGGCCTGCCAGCAGAGGTGCTGTGTGGGGAGCAACTTAATCTTGGGGCAGGCAGCCAGTCACATAGCGTGAAGGCAGAGATGTTGTGTGTGGGGACTGACTTAGTCTTCAGGCGGGCAGTAGCCCTCCGGGATCCATGCCTCATTCATTTTCATAAAGGTGAGGTACTGAACACTTTTGTGACTTAGGCGACTTCTCTTCTCAGTGACAATGCCTCCAGCTGTGCTGAAGGTCCTTTCTGACAGAACACTTGAGGCAGGGCAAGACAGAAGTTGGATGGCAAATTGGGAAAGCTCTGGCCATAGGTCATGCCTGCGCACCCAGTAGTCCAAGGGTTCATCATCGCTGCTCACAGTGTCTACATCCACACTTAAGGCCAGGTAGTTGGCTACCTGCCGGCCCAGGCATTGGTGGAGGGTGGATTTGGAAGCACTAAGTCGAGGCATTGGACTAAAGAATGTCCGCATGTCCGACATCACCATGAGATCGTTGGAGCATCCTGTCCTTGCCTGCATGGACATGGGAGAAGGATTAATGGCAGTGGTACCTTTATTGCGTTGTGCTGTGACATCACCCTTAAACGCATTGTAAAGCATAGTTGCCAGCTTGTTCTGCAAGTGCTACATCCTTTCTGCCTTCAGGTGAGTTGGTAACATGTCCGTCACTTTGTGCCTATACCTAGGGTCTAGTAGCGTGTCCACCCAGTACAGCTCATTCCCCTTGATTTTTTTTTTATACGGGGGTCCCTCAACAGGCTGGACAGCTTGAAAGACGCCATCTGCAAAGTTGGATCCAGACGTACTACCCATCTCCTCTTGCTCTTCCTCACTGACATCAGGTAAGTCCTCCTCCTCCCCCCAGCCACAAACAATACCACTGGAACGTCGAGCAGCACAAGCCCCCTGTGACGCCTGCTGCAGTTGTTCTTCTGTGCTGCCTCCTCCTCCTCCAAAGAAACACCTTCCTCATCATCTGAGTCTGACTTCTCTTCCCCACATGACTTATTCTCCTCCTCCCCCCTCTGTGCTGTCACAGGTGTTGAGGAAACATCTGGTTCTGTTGAAAATTGCTCCCACAAAACTGTTCCTCCCATAACTGTTCCTCTTCATGCTCCTCCACAGCTTGATCCACCACTCTACGCACGACACGCTCCGGGAAGTAAGCGTACGGGATCAAGTCGCTGATGGTGACTTCACTGTGACTCACCAGGTTGGTCACCTCCTCAAATTGCCACATGAGCCTGCATGCATTTCGCATCAGTGTCCAGTTTTTGGGCCAGAACATCCCCATATCCCTAGATTGTGTCCTTTTACTGTAATTGTACAGGTACTGGGTGACGGCTTTCTCCTGTTCTAGCAGGCGAGAGAACATGACTAGGGTCAAATTCCATCGAGTCGGGCTATCACATATCAAGCGTCTCACCGGCAAGTTTTTTCTCCGCTGAATGTCTGCAAAGTGTGCCATGGCCGTGTAAGACCACCTGAATGCCCAGACAACTTCCTGGCCTGCTTCAGGACGTCCTCTAAGCCTGGGTACTTTGACACAAATCTTTGAATGACTAGATTCAGCACATATGCCATGCAGGGTACATGTGTCAGCTTTCCCAAATTCAAAGTGGAAAGGAGATTGCTGCCATTGTAACACACCACGTTGCCGATCTCCAGCTGGTGCGGGGTCAGCCACTGATCCACCTGTTTGTTAAGAGCAGCCAGAAGAGCTGGTCCAGTGTGAATCTCCATTTTTAGGCAAGACATGTCTAAGATGGCGTTACACCGTCGTAACTGGCATGCAGCAAAAGCCCTGGGGAGATGGGGCTCTGTAGCTGGATAGGAGATCGCAGCACCAGTAGAGTTGAACTGCCATTCAGCCAAGGAGGAGGACGATAGTGAAAAGGATGTAGCAGGAGGAGAAGGAGAGGAGGTGGCAGGAGGCCTGCCTGCAAGCCGTGGAGGTGTCACAAGTTGGTCCGCTGCACAGCTACGTACTCCCTGCTTGCCATCGGTCACCAGGTAGACCCAATGGGCTGTGTAAGTAATGTAGCGGCCCTGACCGTGCTTGGCAGACCAGGTATCCATGGTCAGGTGGACCCTTGACCCAACTCTGTCTGCCAGAGATGACACCACTTGCCTCTCCACTTCATGGTACAGTTTGGGTATCGCCTTTTTAGAGAAATAATTGCGGCCTGGTATCTTCCACTGCGGTGTCCCAAAGGCCACAAATTTATGGAAGGCCTCAGAGTCCACCTGCTGGTATGGAAACAGCTGGCGAGCTAACAGTTCCGCCAAGCCAGCTGTCAGACACCGAGCAAGGGGGTGATTGGCAGAAATTGGCCTCTTCCGCTCAAAGATTTCCTTCACGGACAACTGGTTGCTGTAAGCAGAGGAGCAGGAACCGCTCAAGGGCAGAGGCGGAGTGGAGGAGGGTGGCTGTGAAGGTGCAAGGGAGAAAGCGGCTGAAGATGCTGCACCTGAAGGAGGAAGAGGAAAAGGAGGGTGGCTTTTCTTTTGTGTGCTGCTTTTGCTCAGGTGCTCTTCCCATTGCAGTTTGCGCCTTTTCTCAATGTGCCTTCGTAAGGCACTTGTCCCTATGTGGGTGTTGGCCTTTCCACGGCTTAATTTTTGGAGGCAGAGGGAACAGATGGCATTGTTCAGATCTGAGGCAGACACACTAAAAAATGTCCAAACCGCTGAGCCCCCCTGGGGTGATGGCACTATGGTGGCATCAGCAGCTGACGTTGAAGGGCATGTTGGCTGGCTGTACATAGGTGGCGATACATGCCGCTGGACACTGCCACCAGCGGTTTCTGACCACGAGCTCCTCCTGCTTCTTTCAGGAACTTGTCTCCTCCTACTCCTCTCTGACTCCCCCTCTGAACTGTCCCCCTGTTCATCTCCTCTATTGGGAACATATGTGGGATCCGTATCATCGTCATCATCATAATCATCCTGCCCAGCTTCGTTTGCCTCAAACACCTCCAAAATTGCACCAACAGCAGGTACTTCATCATCCCCCTCCACACACGTTACGTCCATAGTGTCGCCGAACTAGACATATGAGGTGGTGTAACTTGCTTAGCGCATTCATCTGGTTGTAACAATAATGGCTGTGCATCAGTGATTTCCCCACCAAATAACTCCTGCAAACTGTCAAATGTAGCGGATGTGGTACTTGGAGTAGTGCTGGTGGCTGCGGAAGATGAGGTGTTCTGTGTTAAATAGTCAACCACGTCCTGACAATCTTGGGAGTTGATGGGACATGGCTTCTTCTGAGCACTCTACTTTGGTCCAGGGCCGCACAAAATCACATCACCATGACCTTGCACAGACCTGCTGGGTGGCCTTCCTCTGGGTCTGCCTCTACCTCTGCCTCTACCTGTTTTGTCCATATTGGGGGGGGGGGTAGATGAAGTGAAAGGTATGCCCTAACCTGATTAATACAATGTGCAGTCACACAGGTGCAGTTAACAGGTATGCACGGAGTGGTATATCACACTGCGTGCACTGACATAGGTATATGGGTGCACTGAACACAACAGGTAGGTATATGCAGTGATGAGGTGGGTGCACTGAACGCAACAGGTAGTTATATGCAGTGGTGAGGTGGGTGCACTTAATACAACAGGTAGGTATATGCAGTGATGAGGTGGGTGCACTGAACACAACAGGTAAGTATGTGCAGTGATGGGTATTACAATGTGCACCTGTCACACACAGACAGGAAGCAAACAGGCACAGTGACACCGTGTGCGCTCAACTCACGTAGTTAGTTGGGTGCACTGTGAACAATAGGTAGGAAGGTATATGCAGTAATGGGTATTACAATGTGCACCTGTCACACACAGACAGATAGTGGACAGACACAGTGACACTGCGTGCGTTCAGCTCATGTAGGTAGGCGGGGCACTGTGAACAACAGGTAGGTAGGTATATGCAGTAATGAGTAGTACAATGTGCACCTGTCACACACACAGGTAGTCACTGAATGTGCTGGGCCAGGCAGTGGCACACACGCAGTATGAATTATCAAGGCTGTCTATGTAACACAAGTGTCAGTGGGACACACAGAAAAAAATAGATCACAAGAACAAGATTAGCTCTCAAAAGAGCTGTTGTGGGGTGCTATTTTAGCAATAAGAATCAGCAAGGAGCAAGCTAAGAAGCCTACAAGAGCCTAACTAATCTTTCCCTATGAGAGTCTGCTCTGTCTGCAGCAGCTGTCCCTTCTCTATTTACTGCAGGCACACGAGTGAGTAAATTGGCCGGCGCTGCCTGCCTTTTATGGGGGGGAGTGGTTTCAGGAGGTTGTGTAGCCTGATTGGCTACAATGTGCCTGCTGACTGATGTAGAGGGTCAAAGTTGACCCTAATGGTGCACTATGGGGGCAAATCAAACTTCCGGTAAAGTTTGCGGTTCTCTGCGATTGCGAACCCCCAGAAGTTCACCTGTAACCGTTCACCGGCGAACCGTTCAGGCTATCTCTAATCATAATTTGTTTTTCGCTTCAGTGTCTCTTTAAAAAGTTAAATAAATATCTGAGTTGAAAAACAGACACGTTCATTAAGTTTAACCTCTTGAGCTGTAATAAATTATAATTCAGAAGAAGGAAAAGTCATAAGGGTAAAACTTTTCTCACCATCCTCTGCTTAGTAATTATAACAGTGAATGCCATGCAAAGCAAGGAAAAAAGCCAAGGCCTTCATAAAATCAAATATAGAGTTTTAATATTAGAATTTGCTATAACTACTTCCTGTGACAAGATGATAAGATATGCCATATCTTCACTACGAAGAACCCATTTCTATGTACCAAGTCCTTCAGACAAACCTAGAGATAGAAGTTAAAAAAGTTAGAAAGAGAACTTGTGGAGAGTTAACAAGCAGTGATGAAACCATGAGAAAGAAAACTGGGACCATATGTAATTCATTTTTTCTTCTAAGTTTTCTCCTAGGAGATAATTTTTCAACTTCTGTTTAAAAAAGCTTTTTAGCACTCTGCATTTAAAAAAGTACTAAAAAGTAGATTTAAAAAGTATCTTCAAAATAATTTTTCTTAATTGCTTGTGACTTAAAATGCATTTTATTAATAAGGTGTGAAAATATCATCTAGGAGAAAACTTAGGAGAAAACGTTAAGTGCATATAGGCCCATCAGAAAGGCAAATACTGTGGACAGAAACATGGCAGACAGAATTGTGGCAGATACACAAACATATGAGAAATGGTGTGAGTTGCAGACTGATGCAAAGAGAAATGTTAAATTAACTAACTCTATTGACAAAAATTGCAAAAAATAAAAAAATTCTACGTAGATATTTACTAAGCCACTTCTTGGAATGCGGAAATTCCTGGAAATCAGAAACCAACATTTCCGACCATTCCTAGTGGTGATCATTAGCAAATCATTCCTGTAATCAGCTTACAATTTTTTCACACAGTGGTTATCCTTGGAAAGACATTTTTTTATTATATGTACAGTGCTCAAGATAAGGGGCTGGCAGTGTTATGCTAAGTACACACCAACACCATACAATTTTCTGTTAGATTTTCTGTTAGATTTACCTGCCAGGTAGATTTTTTCCAACATGGCAGGTAAATCTAACAGAACATTGTATGGTGTGTACCTAGCATGGCATCAATTCATCAAAGGCTGCTGGGTACACACCATACAATTTTCAGTTAAAGGGAACCTAAACTGAAATGGATATGGATTTTTCCTTTTAAAATAATACCAGTTGCCTGACTCTCCTGCTGCTCCTGTGTCTCTAACACTTTTAGCCACAGCCCCTCAACAAGCATGCAGATCAGGTTCTCTGAATGAAGTCAGACTGGATTAGCAGCATGCTTGTTGCATGTGTGTGATAAGATTCAACCACTACTGCAGCCACAGTGTGCAGCAGGACAGCCAGGCAACTGGTATTGTTTGAAAGGAAACACCCATATCCCTCTCAGTTTAGGTTCCCTTAAATTTACCTGCCAAATACATTTTTTTCCAACATGTTGGAAGATAATCTATCTGGCAGGTAAATCTAACAGAAAATCTAACAAAAAGCTGTATGGTGTGTATCTAGCATTAAATTTGCACTGGATCCCATGGCTTTGTAGCTATACCAGTGGGAAGGAGGGAGATACGGATAGACAGAAGTAGTAAAAATGGATAGTTACAGCTCCATGTCAAAGGTCTCCATGTACCTATGGTAGTATTCTGTAATACTAATATTAATACTAAAAAAAGTTCATAGCAATTGTTGCATGGACTGAGATACATTGCGGCTCCAGATGAAGTGGTCCTATAGACCACTCCACATGTAGGGTATAAAGCCATCCTCTCCCGGCCTGAGTAAAAACTTGATGCTTCGGAACTGGGTATGCGTCACTATTGCTAATTATTTGAGCCATTAACCGGACACTCATTTATTGACTGCTTGTCACTTTTCTATATTATTATGGTCACAATGTTTCCTTTTTTGTGCCCTCATGTTCATGAGCATATTTTCCACTGTGCAGTGACATACAGGTTTAATCTCTCCTTTCTTAATTGCACATGCACTTTGGCTACTCTAGTAGTGCACAGGACCAAGGCCCGAATTCAACGCTTGGTTTTATAAAGCCAGGATTGGATACCACCATAAGTAATAGGCTAATTTAGGGAGTTAGGTGGGTTTCTACTGTTCAACCTTTTTTTGCCATATCGGACATAGGGGTGACTGATTGTGTGTTCAGCATTTTAATTGCTTTAAACCAGTGTTTCTCAACATTTTATTGGTATGTACCCCTTTGAAAACCATGTACTCACAAAGTACCCTCTAATATAGTGAACATTATCACAAGTACCCCTTGACAAATACATATTTTCTCGTTGTACATGACAATCGGTTTTAAACTATTTCCAAGCATTTACTATTGCTTTTAATTAGCTAAAACATTAATTTGGTGTTGTTTAAATAAGATTTATCATTTTCTAGAACTCTAAATTGTGTTATTCTTGGTTAAGTATATCAAGCCTGAGTATCCCCTGGAACCATCAGAAGTACCCCCTGGGATACGCGTACCACATGTTGAGAACCTAGGGTTTAAACATTAACAATTTTTTTTCTGTATTGTATTGACTTTTAATTAATAAATTAGATTATTGTGAATCATGGGTGGTGTGTCTGCTTTTTGTAGGACTCTTTCTTCTTCTTATCCTTTCAACTATATTATAGCCCCCCAGCTTGCATGCCATGCTTGGATTGCATTTACTACTATTGGTGTGCAGATATGTGTCCATTAAATGGACTGAGTTAGAGAGACCCCTGAGGCTTTAAACAAATATATTCTATTCCACAATGGGACATGGTGATTTTCAGACACTGTTTCCTGTAAGATTTCTACTGTTAAATTAAAAATAAATCTAAATATTTCATAGCAGTCAGTCACCTCAAATTACAACACATTTCTAGCTGTGATTTCTCAAACATGGTAATTAATCTTTGCATAAGACATTGGTTCAGAGCATGTGCCGCACCTTTGATTGATTATATTAGAAATTTAGTGCTACATCTCATACTATAGCAATATTTCATTATATCATGAAGCACAAACCAAACTATCAATAACTGGGAAAAGTCAAGAATGGCTCATATTAACATGTGGAGCATGAAGAATAACCTTGATAAGAGTAGAATACAATTTTCAAACTATTCAATATCCTTTCTGTTCTGTTTTTTTTTCTTCATTTCGGTAATTTAAAGTCTGTCATACGAGTAACTGGCTTACTTTATGAGAAAAATAGCCAGCCACAATGAGCTCTGGACTGATTTACACTTTATCACAATAAGTCATTTCAAATTATTACTGTGGTTATTGCTCTGCCCATTCAGAAGCTTTCTCTTTCTGTGATGCAAATTACAAGGATTGGAGAACAGAAGTGATAATGAAAAAGACTGGATTTGTAAAAAGGAAAACAAAGGGGGGGGGGGGGGCTTATATCAGAACACAGAGGAGCTTTTGGGTGGCTAGTAAGATTTGTGGTTTTGTTATGTCAGGTGTTGCAAAAGCAATGAGAACCTTTTTTTTAAAAAAATCTCTATTTTTGTTTTAGATTATTGTATGCTATTTTCGGATTTACTTAAAGGGGTTCTTTTGCGAATGAGGAAAAAAATAAAAAGTGGTTTATGCATAAACTATTAAACATCCTTCTAAAATAGTGTAAAAAGTTTTTTTAAAAAATGATTAGTTTCATCAATACAACATGTATATGTATAGGCTAATCCATTTGTTAGGGGTGGTTTTTTTTCTTACTTTCTTTTCACAACCATAACTGCTGCCTACATAGTTTTCATTGGTATAACCCACTTCTAGCAGGAATCGCTGTTATAACCCTAATAGCTGAGCTCTGCTGAGCTGCTCAAGATGTGTTTACAATGTTGCTAGGCAACCAGACCCCGATGCAGAGACTCGTTTGTAAAAAGAGTCATAAGCAGCTGGGAGAATCAGTCCCATCTACACCATATGATTCTTTGTCAGATTCAATTCAATTTGATTCGATTCATTGATATGATTTGATTATATCTGACATGTCCAAATCATGATTCGATTCATGATTCAATTCGATTCAAATTTATAGGTCACTGTTTACAATACATGTTGTATTGATGAAACCAATCATTTTTTAAAAAAACTTTTTATACTGTTTTAGAAGGATGTTTAACCATTTGCCAACCGCGCACTCATACCGCGCGTCGGCAAAGTGGCAGCTGCAGGACCAGCGACGCAGTATTGCGTCGCCAGCTGCAGGCTGATTAATCAGGAAGCAGCCGCTCGGGCGAGCGGCTGCTTCCTGTCAATTCACGGCGGGGGGCTCCGTGAATAGCCTGCGGGCTGCCGATGGCGGCTCGCAGGCTAAATGTAAACACAAGCGGAAATAATCCGCTTTGTTTACATTGTACGGCGCTGCTGCGCAGCAGCGCCGTAAGGCAGATCGGCGATCCCCGGCCAATCAGCGGCCGGGGATCGCCGCCATGTGACAGGGGACGTCCTGTCACTGGCTGCACAGGACGGATAGCGTCCTGTGCAGCCCTGATCTCCGGGGGGGGGGGGGAGCAGGTAGGAGAGGGAGGGGGGAATTTCGCCGCGGAGGGGGGCTTTGAGGTGCCCCCCCCGCCAGCCACATGCAGGCAGGAAAGATCGGACCCCCCCAGCACACCATCCCCCTAGTGGGGAAAAAAGGGGGGTGATCTGATCTCTCTGCCTGCTACATGATCTGTGCTGGGGGCTGCAGAGCCCACCCAGCACAGATCACTCAACACAGCGCTGGTCCTTAAGGGGGGGTAAAGGGTGGGTCCTCAAGTGGTTAATAGTTTATGCATAAACCACTTTTTATTTTTTTCCTCATTCGCGAAATAACCCCTTTAATGTGCTGCCCCACCATCCAATCTTCCACTCTACAGCATAATCCCTCATATTCACCTGTGGGAGCATTGGAACTGTACCCGAGGCAGATTAGTAGGCACAAATGGGACACAAAGCATGTTCCCATATAAAAGACATACCTCTGTGGGCTTGATTCACAAAAGAGTGCTAACTGTTAGTACGGCCGTTTTCGGGTGAATTTTCGCATTGCGCGCAATTGAAAATTTTCATGCAAAACGATAACGGTTTTCAAGCGCAAACGTTAACTTTCGCGCGGAAACGATATCGATTCGTGTGAAAATTTGCGCGAAAATGGTCATGCTAACAGTTAGCACTATTTTGTGAATCAAGCCCTGTGTCCCCTTCCATACCATTCTCTGTGTCCCCTGTTACTCACAGACCCCTTCCCAGCCCTGGAATCTAGCAAAAAGGAGCTTGTTGGCAATCCTAGTGGGGAAGAGGCATCCTTAGTAGGAGAGGTACTCTTGTTGCATAATGCCCCTTGTCTGCATCTAAGACCTTCCTACTGGCTCTCCCCCACCTTTCACCTGCTCCCTTTCCCTCCTGTCTGTGTTCTCGGTAGAGACAGAGTTATTGCCAGGTAATACAAATTAGCATCCAAATTAATTGTACTTCCTTTCCTTGCTCCTAATAGAGCTTTCTTTTGCTGGTCTCTGATTGCTGCTGCATTTTTATTGATTAAAATTGATTTTTAAATAAACATCCCTATTTCTTTTAATTCATCCTCGCCCCCCCCCCCCCAAATTATCCCTAGACAGCGATACATACACTACACTACCCATACATAGGCAACAGCCTATGTATGGGATCAGGTTGTGAGTCATTGGGAAAGTGACAAGGCTGTCCCCTGTACAGCACTGCGCTAGATCGCAGCGCTGTACAAATGTTAATTTATTTTTTCTTCATTTCAGCCTGCCAGCTCAGATCGTGGCTGGCAGGCTGATGAGGGATCCCCACTTTGTTTACTAGAAGAGAATGCGCGAGCTAGTGGAATGGGCAAACACTGACTACATAAATTTATAAATGAATATTGTAAAAAAAAATAATAATAATACTAATAAAATGTTCAGAAGCACCAACAGGATAAAAAATAAAATATTTTTTTTAAAAAAACATAGAAGTGGTGGGGGTGGACCCTTACCCACTCCAAAGGACAAAAACCACAGGACAGCATTAAAGAATAACACAACATCTATACACCCCACAGACATCCTGTGCCTGCGCAGCCACTCAACGATGCTCCGGCCCCGCCTCCAGTTCATTTCTGGAATTTCAGATTTTAAAGTCTGAAAACCACTGCACCTGCTTTGCCATGTCCTTGATCCTGCTCATGTCCCCAGGAGCATACTGAGCCGGCACAGACCATACTGGGCTTGCGCAGTATGCTCCTGTTGACATCAGTGGGATCGAGGACACGGCAATGCAGGCGCAGTGGTTTTCAGACTTTAAAGTCTGAAATTCCAGAAATAAACCGGAGGTGGGGCCGGAGCATCGTTGAGTGGCTGCGCAGGCACAGGATGTCTGTGGGGGACCATTAGAAGCCCCGGGAAAGTTCAACTCATTTTCCCCTGACCTCCCTACAGTATCCCTTTAAGTGGTTCATCTGATCAAGTTAGTTAGCAGTTCTTCTTCCTTTAGTGGGCCCAAAAATTATTTACAATCAGTCATAACAATTAAATCAGGTGAGTGATTGCATCATTAATGGCCACGTATACCTGTAGTAAACACAGTGTCCAGTTTGATGCAGAATAAACATACATATATCCAGGCACATCGCCTCTAGTTAGGACATTAAATAAATTATTAGGGAAAGGGAGGTGCTGAAGGGGGTGTGGCTAGAAAACAGCAAAAATCTATTAACCCTTCGCACACTCACATGCAAATGTTCAAACAATTGCATTCACAGATTCACTCATCCAGGCACAACTGTTATCCCTACAGCTAAATTAAAAGCCAGGGTTTTAGTTCACAGAAGAATGCATTCTTATGCTTAATCACCTATACTGCGCAGAAGTACCCAGGTAAACATAGGTGTCCTAACTCTGGCCCTGTAACATGCATAGTGCAGACATGCAAACACATTCATTGCATCAAACCTATCAATGGATTAGGAGCACACATCCTAACTTCCTCTCCTGGGAAAGACAGTGCATCTTACCAATCGCACAAGGGAGCTAATGTTATGTGTCCATGTGCACCATGCGCATACACCAGCATAAGCTGTCTGCATGCTGACAAACATACAGGGGAAGGGGGGAGTGCACCGAATTGGACCCTAGCCACAGGGGTCAATGATAAGAATAAACATACATATATCCAGGCACATCGCCTCTAGTTAGGACATTAAATAAATTATTAGGGAAAGGGAGGTGCTGAAGGGGGTGTGGCTAGAAAACAGCAAAAATCTATTAACCCTTCGCACACTCACATGCAAATGTTCAAACAATTGCATTCACAGATTCACTCATCCAGGCACAACTGTTATCCCTACAGCTAAATTAAAAGCCAGGGTTTTAGTTCACAGAAGAATGCATTCTTATGCTTAATCACCTATACTGCGCAGAAGTACCCAGGTAAACATAGGGAGCTAATGTTATGTGTCCATGTGCACCATGCGCATACACCAGCATAAGCTGTCTGCATGCTGACAAACATACAGGGGAATGACAAATAGGCAATAAGGGAATCTCTCCTTGGTGGCAGCTAAAGCCACTACAGCTTTTTCACCCTATACTAAACTTTTTTCCCTTAAAGTTGTACTTTAAAATGGCATGGGGCTGGAAACTGGTACAAGGCAGTTACCACAGGAGAGAGTAGAGGGAGCAGGGGGATAAGGGTCAGATAGTTGCTATGTGCTGTACAAAAAAATCCCTACTTTGTGCACAGATCTGAGTCATGTAGCTGATTGTTTTTTTTTGAAGAAAAGTTCAAGAACAACTGTATCAAAACTGAAAATTGAGTGAGTAATTAGAGACCTTCTTACAATAATTTCCTTCAGTGGCATAGCTACATTGTTTCCCCACAGGGATCTGTCAGCTGGGCCCCACCCCCAATTACAGGGGAGGGGGTGGGCAGAGTAGAAGCAAAGCAAAACATTATACATTGCCTGCTCCCTAGGGTGATACAGGTCCCTCTTTACTTCATAAGTTTACAAGTGCAATGCAGCCTGCCAATCACTATGTGACAGGGATGGTAGGCGCATGGTGATTGGCTGGCTGCATGGCACTTACAAACTGAAGAGGAAGTGAAGACAACCTGAATCGCTTCCAGGAGCAGGTAATGTATAACACTTTGCTCTGCTACCACTCTGTACAGGACACTACCCCAGCTCCGGCTAGGGCCCTCAGCCCCCCCCCCCCCACCCCAGTCTTGTGGCTATTGTTATGCCCCGATTAACTTTACAAACATTGAAAGACTGAACTAGAGTTTAAAAATCGAATTCCAGTGGCAGCTGCTAGGTTCCATTTAATGTAAACTGCTTTAATTAATAGAAGAATTCTGTGATTATCTTGCAACTAATAAATTGTATAAATGGGGAATTTTGCACTTGCCAGTAGATAAAGTGTATTGTTTTTAGCAGAAAGGTAGTTAGTACACTAGCAGTTTCACACAAAAACTGGCAGGGATACAATGGGTGGTTTATGTATTTCTATATAGTGTGTATTCCAATATCATTCCGGAGTCATATTTAGTGCTATGAATAGACTTTGGGAGCGACATTCATGAAATATGAAAGCTGTGATTTATAAAGTGATAGAGAAATAGCTTTTATACATGGAGATTACTACTGATAAAAGAAGCATGAATCAAAGGGTGTTATGGATTATGAATAACCTCCTGTGTCTTCAGCCAATGTGCTCTTTGAATGATCCATTCAAATAAAAATAAGACCTGACGGCAATAATTGTCCTGCCTGATTTCCAAACAGTCTTTCAAATCTTCAGATGTACAGCAGGCTATTCCTGTAATATGGCTGCTAAGCAATGGGGAAGGGGTTGGATAAAGGAGGATGCCAGGTGTGATAAAAATTCCATTTATTACTCATGCATATTCCCTAAGAAAAATCTAAACTCTTCTTAAGTCGGAGGACAGAGATATTTTAAAAAAAATATAAACAAAGCCAAGAGCCACTTCTAGTGTAGTAATTGTTAATATCAAACAAGATGGGTTAGGAATAAGACACTAGGGGCCATATGCAATTCTCTTTTTCACCTGAGTTTTCTCCCAGGAGATAATTTTTCATCTTTGATTTTAAATAACTTTGCAGCACTTTTCCCCTAAAAAAGTACCAAAAAGTTAGTGAAAAAGTACTATTAAAATTATTTTGAGCATATTCTTGCCTTCTGGAGGCTTAAAATGCATTCTATTGACAAGTTTAAAAATATCACCTAGGAGAAAACTCAGGTGAAAAAGTGAATTGCATATGGCCCAAGGGGCCCTAGGCCCATATGTAATTCCTTTTTTCACCTGCGTTTTCTCCTAGGTGATATTTGGAAAGTTGTCAATAAAATAACTTTTAAACCATCAGCAAGCAATTTAATGCTTAAAATAATTTTTGATAGTACTTTTTACGTACTTTTTGATACTTTTTCCATTGTAGAGTGCTAAAATGTTATTTTAAATTGAAGATGAATTTTTTTCTCGTAGGAGAAAAAACTCAGGGGAAAAAGTTCATTGCATATGGCCCTAGCGCCCATATACATTTTTTCTCCGGGGGTTTTCTCCTGATATCACACCTTGGCCCATATGCAATTGATTTTTTCACCAGCATTATGTTTTAGGAGAAAATGTTTAACTTCTCTTGTAACTAAGTTTTCAGCATGTTACAATTAAAAAAATACCTAAAAGTTGCTGAAAAAGTATTATCAAATTTATTTTGAGTATTTTCTTGCTTGCTGGTGGCTTAAAATGCATTTTATGACACGTTGTGAAAATATCACCTGGGAGAATACTGGGAGAAAAGGTGAATTGCATACAGGCCCAAATGCAAATCACTTTTTTTCTCCTGAGGTTTCTACAAGGTGATATTTTCACACCTGGGGCCATATGCAATTCACTTTTTCACCTGAGTTTTCTCCTACGAGTAAAAATTTCATTTTCGATTTAAAATAATATTTTACCACTTTGCAATGGAAAAAGTATCAAAAGGTTGGTAAAAAGTACTATCAAGACTATTTTGAGCATGTTCTTACTTGCTGATGGTTTAAAAGTCATTTTATCAACAAGTTTCAAAATATCACCTAGGAGAAAACACACGTAAAAAATGGAATTGCATATGGGCCCTGGGGCCATATGCAATTCACTTTTTCACCTAAGTTTTCTCCTAGGAGATAATTTTTTTTATTTTCTATTTAGAATAACTTTCCAGCACTTTGCAATTAAAAAACGACCAAAAAGTAGGTGGAAAAGTACTATCAAAACTATTATAAATATTTTATTGCTTGCTGCTGATTTAAAAAGCATTTTTACAAGTTTGAAAATATCACTTGGGTGAAAAGTCAGGTGAAAAATGAATTTGCAAATAGGCCCTTCATATCTTCTCAAAAAAATATTTTTAAACCACCAGCAAGAATGAAAAAGCTTCAAATAATTTTGATAGTACTTTTTAAACCAATTTGTGGGTACTTTTTCAATTGTAAAATGCTGAAAGGTTAATTTAAAGAAAATATGAAAAATATCTCCTAGGAGAGAATGCAGGAGAAAAAGTTAGTTGCATATGGCCCCTTGTCATAAAATGTCTTTAAAACCACTACCAAGCAAGAAAATACTCCGAATAATTTAGATAGTACTTTCTCACCAACATTTGGGTATTCTTTCAATTGTAAAGTGCTGATAAGTTATTTTAAAAACGTTATTCTTCAAAACGTCAAATGACCGATTAATAGCAGAAACAAAATTTATAAATTGTTTCAAAGCTGTGCAGAAGGGTCTGAATAAGGACAACAACTTTCTATATTGGTATGAGATTGATGATATATGAACTGTCTCAGCCACCCTAGCTGAACTTGTGAACTAAGAATTTACGATACCTCTGGGTCAATCCTAATACCAGGTCTGTGAGCAATAAAGTAAACAAGGATCCTTATCTTACCCCATTTAGATGGTCTGTTTGTATTAAGGCATCTTAATGATGTATTTATGCTTGAAAAAAATATCTGTTTTTCCTTTTGATGTTGCATGTATATAAGCTGTCTGTACCACCAGCTTGCAAACTAACAGGATGTAAACCTGACGAAGGCTGCAAGGCCGAAAGCTTGTTTATTCTTATTCATTTGTAGTTAGCCAATAAATGGTATCATCCTGATTTAAAACTTCTTATTTTAAAAAGAATACGAAAAGTATCTCCTAGAAGATAACTTAGGAGAAAAAGTTAATTGCATATAGGCCCTTGTCATAAATCAATTTTTTTACTTTCAAGAAAAGCTTTATTGAAAAGAAAAGAATTACAATGACATTCCAAGAGCTTGTATCAAGTTAAGAACATACGATAGTCATTGATTGTGTACAGAACTGGTTAGGAAGATTAACATAACTTCCCCTAGTGGGTAAAATGTACCAACATTACAGTTTTAACAGGTAGGCCATCAATGTGTATACAGCTTTAATTTTTCAACTAAACAGCCTAAAGTGGGTTGGACCGAGTGTCTGAGTATCAGTATCAGTGAAAGTGAGAGTAAGAGTAAGGGCAGTATCAGAGTTGGGATTTAAGTGAAAGATGGGTGTCCTTCTAAGGGTGTGTCATTCCTGTATTACCTAGGTTCAGTGTATGCAAATGGCTCCCATATGGCGATGATAGCCAATCTTGCCATATAGATAGGAACGAGTTAGAATTACCTGTGGTGAGAGCCATAATGTGTTCATTAAGGCAAATGTAGTTTATTTTTTGTATGACTTTTTCCCAACACAGATCAGTTAACAGCCAAGATTGGGCAATATGAGATCTAGCGGCTACTAAGAATTTAGTGAATAAGGTTTTCCTTCCTCTTGGAAGAGATGGTGAATGAAGATTAAGAAGGGCATGAGTTGGGGATGGGTGGAGAGGTGAGTTCCAAAGTTCTGTTGATAGCTCATAAACTCGTTCCCATAGGGCTTGTACCTTGGGGCACTTCCACCATACGTGTATATGGTCACCTTTATCTGGGCATCCCCTAAAGCAAGTACTTGGGGATTGTGGTTTGTATTTATTTATTCTAGAGGGTGTTAGATAGGTCCTGTATAAAAGCTTGAGGGAGGTTTCTGTCAGAGAGACATTGCTAGAACAACTAGATGTGCTCTTCCAAATTAATGCCCATTGGCTGTCACTTATTTCTATTCCCAGATCTTTATCCCATTTTGTTTGGTATTTGTTTTTTTCCAGTGTTAAATGTAGAATGAGACATTTATAGAACAGTGATATAGGCTTCAGTACCTCCCCCTTCTGAGTAAGAGACTTTTCTAGTATGGTCAGAGAAGGTAGAATACCTTCTCTCCAATTTTGGGTTATATAATGCTGGAGTTGAATAGAGCGAAATACCTCAGAGGGGGGAGGGTTAATTATGGATTGTATGCTACCTGTCCCTTTACTTATTATATCCTGGAAGTGGATGTACTTATTTTCCGTCCACCAATTGTAATATCTGGCGTCTATCCCTGGGATAAAGTCAGGATTTCTAGTTATAGGTGCCAATGGGGAATTTATGGATATCAGCTTGAATTTAAAACGAAGCATGTTCCAGAGCTTAAAGGAGTAGGAGATAATTGGGTTGTTTGTGTGTAAGATAGATTTCGGTATTTCTTTGAACCAAATTGTATCTTGTATTCTAAGAGGTGTTATTAAGGCATTTTCTATTTCCCTCCATTGAGAAGAGTGGTTTCTGAATGTTGCACTATAAAGTTGAGAAAGCCTGGCAGCGTGGAAAAATTTTTGAATGTTGGGAACTCCCAGTCCCCCATGTATTTTATGCCTATACATGATTGATGATGCAATACGTGGTTTCTTCCTATTCCAGATGAATCTTGAGATATCTCTCTGTAGGTTATGGAAATACGAGCGAGGGTCTTCTATCGGTAATGATCTAAATAAATATAACAATTTGGGTAAAGTTATCATTTTGATTGAGGCGATCCTTCCCATCCAGGAAATTTTTAAGTTCTGCCAGGTTTGGAGTTTGGCTTTTATTGTCTTCAGGAGGGGTAGGTAATTCTGATCATAAAGGAATTTGATGTCATCTGTTATTTGTATTCCTAGATATTTTAATTTTTTATTTTTCCAGACGAAGTGGAAGTTATCTTTAATTTGTTGTTCCAGATTTGTAGGGAAATTCAAAATTAGTGCCTCTGTTTTTTCTTGGTTGCCCAAGAGGCCCGAGGCTAGTCCGAAAGTCTTAAGTGTCTGGATAGCATTGGGTATCGATATGATGGGGTCTGACAGGGTGAGTAATAGGTCATCAGCAAATGCGCTGCATTTATATACATCTGGGCCAATCTGTATACCTTTTATTGAGGGATTTGTTCTGATAGCTTCTAACAAAGTTTTGAAGGCCAGTACGAATAGGGCAGGGGATAGGGGACAGCCTTGTCTTGTTCCCCTTTTAATGAAGAAGGGGTCAGAGAAGCAACCTGAAGTTAGTATAGATGCCGTTGGGTTGGAATATATATTGTTAAGAATACTAATGAAGGGACCTGTAAAGCCGTATTTTTTTAAGACCTCATAAAGAAATTCCCAGTTAAGTGAATCAAAAGCCTTCTCTATGTCAACCGCCAGCAGCAGCATAGGAAGGCTTTTGTGATTTACAAAATGGACGATGTTACAAATTTTCCTTATGTTATCTGTTCCTTGCCTTGTTCTGACAAATCCCACTTGGTCGGAGTTGATTAATAGGGGGAGAAAAGTGTTTAGCCTATCCGCTAGGAGCTTTGTTAAAATTTTATGGTCTAAATTGATTAATGAAATAGGTCTATAATTTTTACACATTGTGTGATCTCTGCCTTCCTTGGGGATAACAGTTATTGTGGCATTATTTGAACTTTGGGATATTTGTTTACCATCTCTGATTGAAGAAAGGTACGTCAGCAGGTGGGGTGTGATTATTGACTGACAGGGGCGGCGCCAGGGGGGTGCAAGGGGGTGCTCGAGCACCCCCTAGAATTGTCCAAGCACCCCCAAAGCACCCCGTGGAGTGAACTGACTTCAGGCGTCTAAAAGACGCCAAGTCAGTTCACACAGCGGCAGCACGGAGCAGCAGGCAGGGCTACGGTAAGATGGCCGCCCGGAGCCCTGTTCTGCAGACTTCGAGTCTGCAGTGCATGGCTTCGGGCGGCCATTTTCCCGTAGCCCTGCTCTCTGCATGCAGGCAGGAAGTCTCGTCGTGACGTCGGGAAGGAAGAGGATCGTGGGCGCGCGGGCGCTGCGCGCCACAATGAGGTCGGGACTCGGGACAGGAGGTCGGGAAAGAAGTTCTTCTGGCTGTAGGTGAGTAAATGGGTTTTTCTTTTCTTTTTCAGGTGATGCTGATTGTGCATATTGGGGTCATATCTGCTACGGATTGTGCATATTGGGGTCATATCTGCTACGGATTGTGCATATTGGGGTCATATCTGCTACGGATTGTGCATATTGGGGTCATATCTGCTACGGATTGTGCATATTGGGGTCATTTCTGCTACCGATTGTGCATATTGGGGTCATTTCTGCTACCGATTGTGCATATTGGGGTCATTTCTGCTACCGATTGTGCATATTGGGGTCATTTCTGCTACCGATTGTGCATATTGGGGTCATATCTGCTACGGATTGTGCATATTGGAGTCATATCTGCTACCGATTGTGCATATTGGGGTCATATCTGCTACCGATTGTGCATATTGGGGTCATATCTGCTACCGATTGTGCATATTGGGGTCATATCTGCTACCGATTGTGCATATTGGGGCCATATCTGATAACGATTGTGCATATTGGGGCCATATCTGATAACGATTGTGCATATTGGGACCATATCTGATAACGATTGTGCATATTGGGACCATATCTGATAACGATTGTGCATATTGGGACCATATCTGCCACCGATTGTGCATATTGGGACCATATCTGCCACCGATTGTGCATATTGGGACCATATCTGCCACCGATTGTGCATATTGGGACCATATCTGCCACCGATTGTGCATATTGGGACCATATCTGCCACCGATTGTGCATATTGGGACCATATCTGCCACCGATTGTGCATATTGGGACCATATCTGCCACCGATTGTGCATATTGGGACCATATCTGCCACCGATTGTGCATATTGGGACCATATCTGCCACCGATTGTGCATATTGGGACCATATCTGCCACCGATTGTGCATATTGGGACCATATCTGCCACCGATTGTGCATATTGGGACCATATCTGCTACCGATTGTGCATATTGGGACCATATCTGCTACCGATTGTGCATATTGGGACCATATCTGCTACCGATTGTGCATATTGGGACCATATCTGCTACCGATTGTGCATATTGGGACCATATCTGCTACCGATTGTGCATATTGGGACCATATCTGCTACCGATTGTGCATATTGGGACCATATCTGCTACCGATTGTGCATATTGGGACCATATCTGCTACCGATTGTGCATATTGGGACCATATCTGCTACCGATTGTGCATATTGGGACCATATCTGCTACCGATTGTGCATATTGGGACCATATCTGCTACCGATTGTGCATATTGGGGTCATATCTGCTACCGACTGTGCATATTGGGGTCATATCTGCTACCGATTGTGCATATTGGGGTCATATCTGCTACCGATTGTGCATATTGGAGCCATATGTGATAACGATTGTGCATATTGGGGTCATTGGACGTGTTTTTTGTTAAAATCTGCTCACATTACGTGTATTTTCTTGAGAAAACCTGCACAATTATGTGAATTTTCTGGGAAAAGGGTCACCAAAACTTGGGCCCTCTGTCTTTGCGTTGCACTTTTAAAGGGAACCCGAGGTGAGAATAATATTGAGGCTGCCATATTTATCTCCCTTTAAGCAATACCAGTTGCCTGGCTGCCGTGCTGGTCCTCTGCCTCTTATTCTTTCAACCATAGACCCTGAACAAGCATGCAGCAGGTCAGGGGTTTCTGACAATATTGTCAGAACTGACAAGATTAGCTGCATGGCTTGTTTCTGGTGTAATTCAGTTCACTACTACAGCCAAATAGATCAGCAGGGCTGCCAGGCAACTAGTATTGTTTAAAAGGAAATAAATATGGCAGCCACCATATCACTCTCACCCTGGGTTCACTTTAAATTACAGTTAGCCCCGCCCTCATCCGGTCATGACCACGCCCATTTTTTCGCCGCGGCGCGCTTCGCGCGCCGCAGGTTGTAGCCACACCCATCGTCAGCTCCCCCGGAAATTGGTCCAGCACCTGCATAGCACCCCCTAAAAAAATTTCCTGGAGCCGCCACTGTTGACTGAAAACTCTTGTAGTATTGCCCGTTCAGTCCGTCTGGACCTGGGGCTTTTAAAGGTTTTAAATTATTAATAACTTTTAGGATTTCCTGGAGGGTGAAGGGTGCGTTAATGAGTTCCAGTTGTTGTTGTGTTACCTGTGGGAGATTTATCTGTTTGAGGAAATCCTGTATTGCATCTGGGGTGGAGGATTTATTATTGGCATATAGTTTAGCATAAAAACTTCGAAATAATTCTGCTATCTTCTCGGGATTGTGAGTCATTGCTCCTCCAGGGAGTTTAAGGGGGTTAAATTTGTGAGCTCTGGTTTTACTCGCTAGAATTCTGGCTAGCTTCGTGTTGGCTTTATTTGCCAAGTGATATCTGTTGCTTCCCAACCATCTAAATGATCTGGCCACCTCCTCTGATCTAATGGCATCCAGTTGTTCCTTTACTGTATTTATTTGTTTTAAGAGAATGATGGAGCTGTTGGAATGATAGTTTTCCCATAGATGGTGTAATTGGTGTTCCAAGGCCACCTTATTAGCCTCTTTGTCTTTCTTAATGGCCTTGGAGAGGCTGATAAAGTGGCCTCTTATGTAAGCCTTATGTGCATCCCACCAGTTACTGATTGTTGTGTCCTCTGGTTTATTCATTTGAAAATATTCTGTGAGGAGGTTAGAAATCTTTCCCACTAATTGGGGGTTTGAAAGGAAAAATGGTGGTACCCTCCATCTCCGAGAGGTAGTAGAAAGGCGGGGTGGGATGAAGGTAGTGCTTATGATTGAGTGGTCTGACAGGTCTGAGTGGATAATTGTTGAGCTTTTAATCTTAATAGTGAGTGTCTTGGAAGTGAATATGTGATCCAATCTAGAAGAGCTATGGTGGGGGTGAGAGAAGAACGAGAATTCTTTTTTTTTAGGGTGAGCTTCCCTCCAGGAATCGGTTAAGTTAAATTCTTTGAGCATCCTTATGAATGATTTAGGGGGTTTGGCCCTCTCTGAGTAAGTCCCAGAGGAGTGATGGTCTAAGGTGGGGTTTATAACTAGATTCATATCTCCTCCAATGATTATATTGTTTGTATCATTATATTTGTGTAGTTCTTCTATAATTTCCTTAAAGAATGCAGCATTTCTGACCGAGGGTGCATATATGTTCACTATTAATATTGGGGTGCCTGCTATATCTCCTTCCAGGAACATATATCTACCCTCTTTGTCCGTTGATTTCCTTTTAAAAGTAAAGGCCAAGCTTTTATGTAATAGGATAGCTACTCCATTTTTTTTAGCTGTGGGGTGGCTTGATAGATAGACCTCGGGGTATGATTTATGTAAAAATTTAGGATAGGATGTCCTAGTAAAATGAGTTTCTTGCAACATGACAATTGCGGGTTTTTTTGTATCATAAAATTTCATGAATTTGGCTCTCTTCATCGGACTGTTTAGTCCTTGTGTGTTATGTGAGAACACTTTCATGTTCAGGTATTCCAAAATGGTGCTGTTGTTATCTTATTATCATAAAGCTTGGTACAGGATATGTTGCCACCATATACAGTGCTCATTCTATTAACCCTTAGATTGTACCTCTCTAGTATAGTAATAGATTTCTTGCCCTTATTTCCCACCTTTCCAGGATGATACTCAGTATATAGTCTTCCTAATTCTCTATCGGTCCCTATAGTGTGTCTTAATTAAACAGTTACAGACAATTTGTACTGACATAAAAGACAGGTTGCTTTGCTAGGCATCGCACCGAGGATGAACTTCCTCTTCGTGCTTTAGGGTGCTGTGTTTGGGGAAGAATGGAGCTGCAATTCACGTAACTGGACCTATCATACTAATACATTCTAATGTTGAACTCCTAACCCCGGAGGATGTTTGTGTCAACAAATAGCAACAAACTTAAATCTCTTAAATGTCATAATATAACGAACAAATAGCCTTAAAGAGCAAAAATCTTAATAATCTTAATAAAAGCGTCCTTCCGATCTAGAATATCAATTTATCATTAATAGACTGAGGTTAGAGGGTCAGGACTAGAGAAAAGGAAGGGGATAACCAGCAATCAATCAGTGTGTTTGAAATACTTGCTGAGTAAAGTTGAACTTAGTCCCATTCCTTATCGGTTGTGGAAGAGATGCAGAGTTTGTGGATTCTTCTCAGCCGTTCTCTTGATCTGAGCGTTGTGCTCTAGGTATCTTGGAGGGAGTCAGGTGTCTCTCTTTTGACCTTTTGTTGTTGGGGTGATTAACTTCTCTCCAATCTCTTGCAACCCTCTTAGTTTTGAGTGAGGAGTCCATCATAGTTTCTTCTGGGACATCTGGGAATCCATTCTCCTTAAGTGCTTTTAAACCTTCCTGGAGCGATCTAATTTGGTACTTCTTGGTGCCCTGTGTAAACTGAAGTACAAAGGGGAATCCCCATCTATAAAGGACTGCTCTTTTCTGTAAAATCGCGGTTATAGGTTTCAAGGATCTGCGCTTTGCCAGGGTTATCGGCGAGAGGTCTGGGAAGATCTGCACCTTATATTCGCCTATCCCGTTCGGGCCCATGTCCCTCGCAGCTTTCATAACAGCTTCTTTTGCTTCGGGGTAGTGCATCTTTAACCTCCTAAGCGGTATGGACGAGCTCAGCTCGTCCATCACCGCCGGAGGCTGCCGCTCAGGCCCTGCTGGGCCGATTTTTATCAAATAAAGTGCAGCACACGCAGCCGGCACTTTGCCAGCCGCGTGTGCTGCCTGATCGCCGCCGCTCTGCGGCGATTCGCCGCGAGCAGCGGCGAAAGAGGGCCCCCCTAGCCGCCTGAGCCCTGCGCAGCCGGAACAAAAAGTTCCGGCCAGCGCTAAGGGCTGGATCGGAGGCGGCTGACGTCAGGACGTCGGCTGACGTCCATGACGTCACTCCGCTCGTCGCCATGGCGACGATCTAAGCAAAACAAGGAAGGCCGCTCATTGCGGCCTTCCTTGTTTATTATGGGCGCCGGAGGCGATCGGAAGAACGCCTCCGGAGCGCCCTCTAGTGGGCTTTCATGCAGCCAACTTTCAGTTGGCTGCATGAAATAGTTTTTTTTTAATTAAAAAAAAACCCTCCCGCAGCCTCCCTGGCGATCTCAATAGAACGCCGAGGAGGTTAAGATGATATCTCTGGGCCAGTCTGGGTTCTTTGGAGCCTTTAAGGCTCTGTGGATTCTGTCGAATCTGATCATTTCATCCGACATATCAGGCACTAGGGCTTTAAAAAGCGCTGTCACAAAGGGTCTGAAGTCCGTAATAGACTCTGGCACAGATCTTACCCTGATGTTTTCTCTTCTTCCCCTATTGTCCATGTCCTCTAATTTCTCCTCTGTAAATGTTAAACGCTCCTCCTGGTCCTTGTTCCCTTTTTGCAATTCCGTAATTACATCAGCCGCTTCATCCATTCTGTACTCCAATCTACTCGTTCTATCCCCCAGATCCTCAATCTGTGCTGAGAGAGTGGATACTGCTGCTCTTATCTCGCTTTTGAAAGAGACTTTCAAATCCGTAATGAGCTCTGTTATGTCCTTCAGGGAGAAATCCGTGCGGTGGATGGTTTCCGCCTCCTTCCCTGCTTCAGCCTGTTTATCGGCGGCCATCTTGGCTGCACTCGTACCTCGCGGCCTAAAAAAGTCCAGCGCTCTTGCCGAGGAATCCTTAGTTTTGCTCGGTCCTGAAAACATGCGGGAGCAGGGGGGAATCTTCTCCTATCGGTTCGTGCTTCACAAACTCTTCTCAAGTCCGGGGTTCAGGAGTTACAGTGCTATAGGTCTCAGCTGCGATCGGAGCTCACGGAACTAGCTGCTGCATCGCTCCGCGCCGCGCATGCGCCCCCCTGTCATAAATCAATTTTTAAACCACAAGCAAGCAAGAAAATGCTCAAAATAATTTTAATAGTACTTTTTCACCAACTTTTGGGTGCTTTTTCAATTATAAAATGCTGGTTTAGTAATAATGTAAATAGAAGGTGAAGATTTTTCTCTTCGGTTACATCTTCAAACTTGATAATAAAATGCCTTTTAACTCAAGATGAACACAAACTGATGAAATAAATAACTGTATCTATCCTCCCTCTCTTATAAAATGACTTTTTAAAAAGATACCCCACAATTTTATTTCATATTTAAATCAATTTTTTTTTTAACGTTTTTACTGTTTTGTTGTCTCTGCTCAATGACACATTCCTTGAAGGGTGCCAGAGCTAACATCTATGAATTATTAACCTATTTATCTCTTTCATGATCTCAGAAGCCATTTTATTCTAGTTTTTTTGGCTTTTTTTTTTACTCTATAGTCCAACCCAATCCTGACCCAGATATAAACTGTCTGTCACTTACATATCTGATGTTTAAGGGCTGGTTCAGACGGACGCTTGCGGATCGTTTACCGCAAGCGTTCGGAACGTTGCATTAAACGCTCCCATTCAAGTGAATGGGAGCGTTTACACCGAGCTTTTGCGCGCGTTTGCGTGATCGCGGCGTTCGGGTCCCGATTTTTGCGAGCGTTCGAGCTGCCCCTGGAAGCAACATGTAGCTTCCAGGGGGCGGCCAACCGCGACGGCTAATGTCCCCCTAGGGGAACAAAAAATGTGACTGCATCGGAATGCGACGCAAAGGCTACTGAAAGCCTGACCGCGCAGCCGCCATGACGCCCCCAAACGCGACGCCACGCAGACGTCCGTCTGAACCAGCCCTTACTCTTTTAGGCAGAGAAAGGAAGGAAAAAAAGGAACACAAGAAAGTTATTTGTGTGCTTGGCACTGTACAAACATTCTATTTCATCATGTCACATGTCACCTCGTATTTCCTTCAAACCCCCAGCAAGCAAAAAAATAAATAAATAATAATTTTGATAGTACCTTTTCACCTACTTTTTGGTAATTTTTCCATTGCAAAATGCTGAAAAGTTATTCTAAATTGGAGATGAAACATTATCTCCAAGGAGAAAACATCCACACTAAGGGGATGGAGATTACAAGCCCATCTCCACTTAAAGGGTATCAGAGAGTAATGGTTGTGTAAAAATAGAAAAAGGCTTTTATACATACCTGGGGCTTCTTCCAGCCCCATAAGCCTGGATCGCTCCCACGCCGCCATCCTCTGCTTCCTGGATCCATCGGTACCGGGCCCGTCACTTCCGGCGTACGCGGCCAATGGTCCGCATCACAAGGGCTCCCTCCATACCCGTACGCATGCGGCTGCGCAGTAAGCAGCCACATGCGTACCTGTATACAGGGAGCCCCCTGTGATGCGGAGAATTGGCCGTGTGCGCCGGCCGACTGGCCGACTCGCGGCAATGACGGGACCCGGTGGCGGCGGATCCAGGCAGCGGAGGACGGCGGCGTGGGAGCAATCCGGCGTATGGGGCTGGAGGAAGCCCCAGGTATGTATAAAAGCTTTTTTTTAATCCTCCCTGGTTCCCTTTAAGGCATCATGTCATGCTGTGCAAAGTTGCATTGCAAACATCACCGCAAACAAAAATGTCAGTAAGGGCTTGTTCACACTATCAGCATTTTCTGATTTTTTGTAAGCACTTGCAATTTAGCAAATTGCCCTAAAAGTGCTTGTGTAACGATTTCCTATGACAGTGTTCACATGTGAGTGTTTAGATTTTATTAAAATCGCAAACGTGCTACATGTACCATTTTCTGAGCATTTTTGCTCAATGAAAGGTATAGGGAAATCACAAAGCGCTTGAAAAAGTGCTTTGTATAATGATTTCCTAAGCACTTTTAAGAATAAATACATTGTATTTATTCATTTCTGGGTCAAAGAGATCACTTCCTGACTGACGTCAGAAAGTGAAAATCTTAATCTCTCAGCAAAAGGGCTTACAAAAATGCTTTTCTAAGCACAAAGCGCAGGTAAAAGCGATTTGAAAAGTGCTCTATGAATCACTCAGCGCTTGTGATAGTGCTGGCGATTTACAATGTGAACAAAGTCTAAGGGATCAGAAGTAAACCTTCCCTGGGCCTGTGGCCCATTTCATGAAAATTGTTAGACAAAAAAAGGACATATATTTGGGAAGTGTGTGTGGTGGGTGGTGGTGATCAAACTTCCACTTTACTCAGAAGCTAACTGATAAGATTTCTGTTGCGGAGGACAACATTATCAGACTGAGTTGTGATATGTTTGCACTGTGCAGAAAAGCACCTTCTGTATCCAAGGGGAAGCAGGAGACTTTTTCTGCTTTTTTTGCTTAGCAATTACCTAATTACAAGGCAAGTGGAACTTTGCCAATGACATTACACCCAGGGGCGTCTCTAGCCATTTTGTCACTCCAGGTGAGAAATCCTGTGGGGTGCCCCCCCGCGCCTCGTGATTGCCCCCAGCCCCATACCCCCCACCCCTCGTGGTGAACCCCACCCCCAAGACCCCCAAAAACATAATGCAGCAGTGTTTCACCAGAAAATACACTTATTGCGGCATGGGTTCACCAGACAATAGTTGTAATGCAGCAGAGCGTTTCACCATAAAATATACTTATTGCGGCATGCACTCACACACACCACTCACACACACCACACTACACTATACACACACACACACACACACACACACACACACACACACACTATAGACGCACAGTACACACACACACACTATACACACGCACACACAGAGCACACTATACACAGCACACGGTAGACATGCACTATACACACACACACACTATGCTGCTACCAGGGGAGGACTGGGACCTTCTGGCCTGGAGGGAAACCCAGACTAGAGGCCCGTTATCATGGCAGCCTCAGCCCAAATTATGTCACACACACACACCCCATGTATATGCAAGTAATCACGTGGAGCGCCAATGCGGAAATACAGCAAGGACACTCTGTGAACAGTGTGACGGCCGGGGTTTCCGTCTTGTCTATAATTCGTGGTTATCGCAAGCCATGATTATTGCACCTGACAACCACATTGGCCCAAGATTTCCTAACATCTCAGATTGATACATTCAACCAATTTCCACCCAAATTTTTTTATCCGATTTGCTGATATCAAAACAGTTGGTCGATCGGCAGTCAAGTCAACAGAAGTATGGCCACTGTCATTCCCTCAAGGCCAATCCCCCCACGCCCCTCCCCCCCCCCCCCACATACACCTACCTATGTCCTCCTCTTCACCACCATCTCTACTAATCCCGGTTTTCACTACCTTATAGTGTGTCTGAGCCCTTATGCAGAGAACTAATGAGGAGAGAAAAGCTGAAAGAGAGGGAAGAAGATATTTGCCTCACCAGGATTGCACTTTTATTTAGATTTCCTGTATAACAAGAAGACACAGACCCCCAGCACTAGGGAAAGAGGGAAACAAAGGTGACGGAAGGAGGCTGGTGCACACCAAGAGTGCTTCAGAGCGCTTTTCAAATTTACAGCGATTTGAAAAGCGTTGGGCTAATGTTACCCTATGAGGGTGTTCCCACAGCTTAAAATCACAAACATGCTGCAGATAGCGTTTATTGGAGTGATTCTTTCAAAAATCGCTTCACAAAGTCGCATTTGCGAATTGCTAGCGATTGCTATTGCGATTTTTTTCGTGCACTAGCCCAGAGATAGGAGTGGAGTAAGACTGAGAATAGCCTGAGATGGAGCAGAGAGCTAATCTGTATTGCAGTCCCACATTACACAGAGGCTAGTTGCCGGTATTAGGACTGCTGTCCAGTCTCTCACACAAGTCAGAAAGCAGCCCTCCTGGAGTCTAGGGACTGTCAAGACTTTTCAACCTGTTTAACACCTTATCTGCACATGCAGTCATTTTAACAATGGAGAGAGACCAGACAGATGTTTTCCCACGGACCCTCCTCTGCATCATGCTGTGTATATTTACCAGCTTGCCTGCCCTCTAATTGCACTTTTATTAGCTAGCCTAATGTTTCACATTGCCTTACATCCACAAACCTGAATACAGAAGACAAAGGACCAACCCTAAATCACTGAATAAAAGGATGCCTGGGGGGCAGTACATGCCTGGCTGCTACACAGTCTCTACATCCACGCAGTTACCAGTAACAGAGAGAGAGGGACTGAATGAATCTCAGAACTCAGGAGCTGATGCTGTACTCGGATCCCTGACTAGGATGAGTGCCTTCTCTCACTGACTCATTCATTACTGTGGTTCTTTGAATCATTGAGCTGAAGGAAATGAATAAATCAGTTAGTGAATCAGTTATGAGTCGAGTCAGGCGCTGCTGTTAGCTGCTGCTGTGTAAACTGATACCTGAGTGAGCTGAGAGGCATTTCTTCTCTCACTACTCAGTGCAGCAGCGCCCTTCCCTCTTCCTGTCGCTCTAGGCAAGAATTTATAACTGCCTGATGGCTCAGATGCCTATGATTACACCAGCCTTTTTTCTGTTCCTTTTATGCTAAGTTTGATGTTTAAAATCATAGATGTAATGTTGAGTTTCATGCTACTTAAAGCTGATATCCATACATCCCCCAGCTATGTCATAATTTAAGACAAATTAGGGATTTTTTTTTAAAGTACCCATGAAGTGGTGTGACATGATAATACAAAATTCTTAAAGGACAACCAAGGAGGCATGTGACATGATGAGATAGACATGTGTATGTACGGTGCCAAGCACACAAATAACTAGCCTTTTTTCTTTATCTGCCTGAAAGAGTTAAACATCAGGTATGCAACTGACAGCTTCTGTCTGGGTTGGGACTGGGTCAGACTATAGCATAACCCTGAGGGCTCGTTTCCACTTGTGCGGCGTGCGTCTCGCAGATGCACGCCAGCACTGAGCGGGTGGGCGGGATCACAGGCAAATCCCATCAGCCGTGCCATGCACGGCTATGGGAATCGCAGCCTCCGCTGCAAATTCTGTGGGGGTTTCCCGCCGAATCGCTACCGCAAGCGATTCGGCCAGCGGCGCCGTTATACCCCATAACAGAGTTTCCCCACGCGATTTGCCTGCAGGGAAACTCTGCGGATTCACGGTGGAAACCGCGATAGTGGAAACGGGCCCTCATCGTTAAGGAATTACAGCCGTAAAACACTTTCCGATCAGTAAGTGGCTTCTGAGAGCAGGAAAGAGATAAAAAGGTTCAATAGATCATAGATTTGAGCTCTGGCATACTTCAATGAATGTTTCATCGAGCAGAGACAATAAACAGTAAAAACTTAAAAACTTGATTTAAATATAAAATAAAACCTTGGGATATCTAAAAGAGTTATTTTTAGGGGACGGAGGATAGATACATATGTTAATCTCATTTCACCTCAGACGTCCTTTAATATATAGTAAGACTGTAATAATACTTAGAATGTGCTTGTTTTCTGTTTTTCTGTTCTGGTTATGTTTAAAGACATGGTGCTATAAATCTGATTTGGGTTGCAGCTGTCACTTGTTTATTTTCTTCTTGATAGCTGATAAGAAGTCATAAAATTTGTTTGTGGCTATAAGAAGGATTTCTGACAACAGAGAAAAAGCAAGTAGTGGGAAGAAAAGTTCAAAAGACCATGATATATGTTCAGATACTCACAATTTAGAAACAGCGTGAGTGAATCCCAGTAATCAAGTTGAATTTATAAATCCTAAATTTCTAACCTTTAAAACAGAATATGACATTTCAGGAAAGGTAAGCAAGGATTAGCACTATACATATGCATGTTTATGTCATCATACCATATTTTATTCCAGTTCACGAACTATTTTAGAGCATCAACATTTAATGGAAGTCTCAGTGAACTTTAAAGTGAACCTCCAGATTAAAAATCTACTCAGCAGCACTGAAAAGGCTTGGTGTTTCTTTAACAGTTTCACAGTATCAGAACTTTGTTTTTCTTACCCAAGCCTCATTTTTAGCTGCACAGCAGAAAACTGCCCGGGCATTTTTCCCCTGATGCTGTGCAAAACATGATGGGATTTCTGACGTTGTTCTCCTTCTGCTGTTTTGGCACAATTTTATTTAAATTTTGAATTTGAGATTTGAAGCCTATGCTCCCTGTCACCTCCTGTCAAACAGAAAGATGGCTGCCCCCATGAAAAATATGGCTGCCCCTATAAAATCACAAACATTTGCCTGTTCTTTTAAAACAGGGTGGGTAAGAGAGTAAATTACCTATCTATTTAATTAACATAACTAATGTAACTTAATGACAGTATGTTTGTTTAGGCTGAAGTTCGCCTTTAGGCATTGCCTTCATTGCTATGTGGCAATGAATCATTAAAAACGTATGTTTAACCACTTAAGCCCAACTGGATAAACATTCTCGTCCAGTTGGGCTGCGCGCACTCCCACGGGACACGCCGCTGGCCGTTAGCCCAGCGATCAATGAATGGGATTATAGATCCCATTAATTGATCAAAGCCCCCTGCAAAAAAACGACAGCCTCTAATCAGAAGCTGTGGTTTTTCTGAGTTACAAAAAGTTCCCTGTCTTCATTCTTCTTCCTGGAAGCATACAATCACGCTTCCAGGACTTTTTCACTGTGGCCATCTTGTGGCCAAATAGTAAAACTACACACACATCCATTTTTTTATAAATGAATACATTTTTTTTTACATTTAAAATTAGCTGTTTACCTCCAACACCAAAAATTACCCACCTACAATTTTTAATACAAAAAAAAAAATTACCTAAGGGTCTGAACTATTTAAATATGTATGTCAAATGAATGTATTCATATTTTTTTTTTTTAATTATGGGCTTGTAAATAGTGATGGACGCAAATTGAAAAGATGCACCTTTATTTCCAAATAAAATATCGGTGCCATACTTTGTGATAGGGACATAATTTAAATGGTGTAATAATAAATGGTGTAATATAATACATGGGTTTTAATTACGGTAGCATGTATTAATTTCAAACTATAATGGCCAAAAACTGAGAAATAATGCTTTTCCATTTCTTTAATATTCCTGTTAAAATGGATTTAGAATAAAATAATTCTTAGCAAAATGAATCACCCAAAGAAAGCCTAATTGGTGGCGGAAAAAACAAGATATCAACCAATTCATTGTGATGAGTAGTGATAAAGTTATTGGCAAATGAATGGGAGGGGAAAGTTGCTCAGATTCAAAAAATAAACAACCCTTCAGGCTTAAGTGGTTAAATATATTTACATAAATTTGCCTATTTATAAAAAGGGTAGCCTCTTAACGAAAAATGACATTATTTGTTCAAAATAATGACAGTTTTCAGATTGACAGATTTATTATCCGCTGTAAGGACTATTATTGTGAAAAATTGTAAACGTAAAGAGAATCTGTACTGTGAAAATCTTACATAAATAAACATACCAGCCTGTTTGTTGTCTTCTCCTAGCCCTCTCTGTGACATTTTCGCCGCTCCTTGATGCTTTCTTGGTGTTTTCTTCATTGTTTTTGTAAACAATAAAGATGGCCGCCAAACAGGAAATACATCATCACATCAGGAGCCCATTTGCAGTGGCTCCTCTCAAGCCTGACTTGACTGCTGGAATGTTACTCCCATTTGTTGCTTTAGCTGCTTGTCTAGACCTTGAACTGATCTATCTTCCTGCACTCACAGCTGTTCACAAGGTCAAAGCTCTGTGAGCCTCGCAGACATGTTTGTCTGGGCTCTGCACTGATCCCTCTGCACTCACAGCTCTTTGAAATGTCACAGCTCCATGAGACTCACAGACACACTGGCTGTGAGCAGAGACCTTGCCTGTGACTCATACACACAGTACACAGGAGAGCATAGGTGGGCATGGAGGGGGCGTGTATAACTTGTCCCTATCACAGCAGAGGCAGTGCATTCCTCTCTGGGTCGACAAAGCTTGTCAAAGAAAAGAAGATTAGATATATTACAGAGACAACTAGAAAAGGCTGCAGTAACCCAGACCACATTAGAACAGGTATAGGAACTTCTAGGATAGAAGAAATAAGGCTGAAAATGTTGTTACAGTGTTAAAATCCACCTGCATGCATATTTATAAAATGTGCATTTGTTCCAGAGTAAATTTTACTATGAATTACTTTTCTCCTATGTCATTGTCGCTTACAGTAGGTAGTAAAAATCTGACAGGCTTTGTACTAGTCCATCCCCGCACGGGGAATTCTCAGCATTTTCAACATTTTCAAAAGCACTAAGGCCTGGTTCACATCCGCGTTATGAGCCAAAAGGATCCGGTGAGCGGATCCGGTCTCCGCTTCACCAGATCTGGATGGCTCAATCCGTGGCCCGGTTCACATAGTGAAAACGGATCTGATCAATGATTGATCGGATCCGTTTTCACTCAGCAATACATACCTAATTTTCCATAGCAGCCGGTGGTAGAGGCTTCCTCTCCTTCCGCTGTGACCACACAGCGTGTCATGTGACTAGTCACATGACGCGGCATGTAGTCACATGACACGGAAGATGATGGAAGCCTCTACCGCTGGCTGCTACAGAAGATTAGGTATGTATAAACCCTCCCCTCACCCTCCCGTCGCTAGATTCGCGTCAGCCCATGCCTCCATCCCCCGTGTGAAGAAATGTTCCATTTCCCATTGCCTCAATGCTGCAGCATTTTTGTCTGGATCTGTTTCGCTAAGCAGAATGGTCCGGAAAATTAGGGCCTGCAGCAATTTTTCAGTCCGGGGATCGGAACGCAAGGAAACGTATCCGTACCAATGGGCGCATGTGAATGGATCCATAGGTTAACATTGGATCCTTTCACATCCATTCTGTTTGTACAGTATACGTTCCGGTTACGTTCCGGAAAAACGCTAACGTGAACCGGGCCTTACTGAACAGCAGTCGCTCAGTCCAACTGCCAAAATAGTGCAAGTGAGTGGAGAGGGCGGCCAACATTTTTTGTAGATCCTTTACAGGGAGTATTTTTGTAAAGAACAAAGGACATACTGAGAATTCCCCATGAGGAGATCTGTCAGTTTTTAATTGCCTAATTTAAGCTATAGAAACATAGGAAAAATAAGAATTTATAGTGTATTTTACTCTACAAAATACACCTTATAAGTTTGTGTAAGTATGTATTTCCAATTTTACAATTTTGATAATGATAGTTGGCCTTTAAATGAGTACCAATCTCATTCAACACCTGTACTTTTAACAGAATGCCAATTTCCAATATTATTTCTAAATATAACTTTCTGACTGCCATGTTATCAATCACGAAATTGCATTCTTCACCTTCAAAGTGGTAAGTTCCGTACTTATGTTTTTTAGGTCCTGACTCCTGATCAGCAATTTGCCACAGACTACCATGAAAAAAACTAAATGTACATGTTACAATGAAAGTAAGGGAGCCATGTATCCAGGGCTGGATTTACCATAAGGCACTGTAGGCATGTGCCTACAGGCGCCTGATAATGAAAAGACGGCTCACTCCCCTCCCCAAGTGCCTCCCTCCCTTCCTCCCTATGCAGAGTCCTGTTGAGAAAGTAAATGAGAGGTTACTCACCCAACTCTCTGCATTCCACTGACCAGATCTCCCTTCAGTCAGAGGCACCTCCAGCTACTTAATACTGAGGGTACATCTGGCTACCTAATACTAAGGGGCACCTGTAGTTACCTATAACAGGCAAGGGAAGTAAGGCAGGAGTGACTGCTGGGACAGCCAGCACACTTGCAATGTTTGCAGGTTCATGGAGGGTGAAGTGTAGGGTGCAAGGACATCTGTGCCTATAGGCTCCTGTGAGGTAAATCCGGGCCTGCATGTACCACTTTTTTTTTCCAAGAAGCAATGCTTATTAAAAGGAATCTGCCTGCTCTTGGTAAGTTTCCGACGAGACCCGGGTGGAATCCGTCGCTTCCGGGGCTCAGCGCTTATTCCCCACTGATGATGTCACTGCTGAGACACAAACTGCACATGCTGATAGGCGGAGGACGCATTCACAATACGCCCTCCTCAAATGTAAGCAATAGTCAGCTGACTCCGGTCAGCTGACAGCATGGTGTCAGCTGATGTTACAGCTAACACCTAGGTAGGCTGTACACTGTGTGATTGGATGGACAGAGTGTGGCTGGCTACTGATTCGTTGAAAGTTGTATTTAAAGCTGCAGAGCGCTCCCAGTCATCACCAGTGATAAGCATAGCTTAGGCTAGTTGCTGGGTAAGCACTCACTTGTTGATATTACTGAATCTTGACCTTTGGCTTGTATTGACAATGCCTTTTTGCAGTGATTAACCCTTGCCTAGTTTCCTGGATAACCCTTGCCTGCTGCCTGGACCGACCTCTGCCTTGTTTCTTGGAAGAATCCTTGCCTGCTGCCTGGACTGACCATTGTTAAGTTACTGGACACTCTAAGTAAGCTTGAACTAAACCTTGCATATTGAATAGCCTTGCATGTGATCCTCGCATGAACTCTCTCCTTGCCTGGTGCATTCACTTCCTGTTGAATAACGTTGCATGTGGACTTGCATGAACTCTCTTAAATCTGCCCAGATCCCTTACTGCCTGTTCCTCATACATCTGTCATTACTGGCAATCGACACTGAGGGCCTCATCCTCCTGAATCAAGGTAATTGCCCTGTGTGAAACTTATGAACTGGGCCAAGCTCAGAGCTGCGGCACTAGATTGGGGCATAGAGACTGATTGGCAACATAACCTGATCACTTGCTCTATTTACTCCTTATAAATAATAATATATAAAGTATGAAGCACATGTGTAGGAGAGTTTGACTCAATTAAGTCCAGCATTTCAAAAGAATTTATTTAATTTAAATGTTGATGAACAATGTCGCCCCGAGGGAATGAGAGACGATGACAAGTTGATAATTAAAAAGGCGGACAAATAGTATCAATTACGGGGAGGAAACATAACATTTATTTTCAGATACTAATTCGTCTGTCAAATAAATCTTAGCCTATCAAAATATATTTCCTGAGAGTGTATTAATTATTACCACATTCTGTAAATGGTAGATCTATGACAATGTTAAGAATGTGCCCTTTTTTGTCACTTTACAATTAATTAATTGATTCAGAATTAATATATGAGACTAAGAACTCAAGGCACAACATATCTTTCGTGTTTACATATTATGGATTTTTGTACAAAATTTCATCCAGGCATTAGGAGCTAATAGTTGCTATGTTTCCCCCATAAATAGAAACAGCCACTTTGGGCTTTGTTCCATAAAGCTGGGCATACATGTAAAATTTATCTTCCACACAACGTCAGTTCAAAATAAATAATTATTCCTTATGGAGAATGCATGGATTTATTAATGGGTTTTGTGTGATGGTGTGCCTGGTTACATTTCAACATTTCCCAGGGATATGGCAGACCCTAGACAAATCCCTTTAAATTCCCTATCCCTACTCTTAAGGAGACTCTGTAACAAAATGTTCAGCCTTATTTCTTCTATCCTATAAGTTCCTATACCTGTTCGAATGTAGTCTGTCTTACTGCAGCCTTTCCTAGTTGTACAGTGGCTGTATTAGCTCTGTTATCTAATCTAATCTTCTTTCCTTTGCCGGCTTTGTCGGCTTAGGCAGGAATGTGCTGTCTGCTGTGATAGGATAGAAGTTATGCACATCCTCTCCACGCCCCCTGCAGGCTCTGTATGAGTCACAGACTGAGCTTCTCTGAGCCTATCACATGCTGGTTAGCAGCCATGTTTTTTGTTTGTAAACACTGCCTAAAACTGGCAATTACAAGCCAGAATCTCAGCAGGGAGTGGCAGAAACAACAGAAAGGGGCAGAGGAGAACATAATGAATAGAATTATAGGTTTTTTTATTATAAGAATTTTACAGACTTTCTTTAAAATTGTCCCAACGCTAATTCTTCTATAATCATGCCAACACTTTATGACATAAAACTAAAACAGAAAATAAGTTTGTGAACCCAGAAGTTATTATTCACAGCATTTTCACCCCAAGACCCTGATCCATCTAAACACTGGTATTTTCTTTATCTCAAATGAATTGAGCAAGTCACTGCTAAAAGCGAATAATTTTCTAGAATACAAAAGCCTATTTTCCTGCAGATGAGAATACATACAGAAATGTATGGCCCATTTAACTGGGCATAAAGATTTTCCTTACTAATTTTTGATGACTGAGAAAGGGCTAGGTTAAGCTAGAAACTGACTGGTGTCATAGCAGCCTCACAGGAGTTGGCAAGCAATTTAACTAAATGGACTGTAATGTAGATTATTTCCTTGCCCACAGTACTTCGTTGAGAAAACCTTCTCTAGTGGATCAATAACTAAGTCCTCAAGTACCCACAACAGTGCATGTTTTTTCAAAAAACCACAAACATTCACAGGTGATGTAATTAGCGTCATGGCAGGGCTCCTTAAAGGACCAGCATCATGAAAATTTGTAAGATTCGATTTTAACCACATGCACACACATGCATACAGTATAAGATTTACGATTCTTCCTGAATAAAATGCACTATACTTCTGACTGTAAGCTGTTGCTGTAAAATTCTGACAGATCTAACAGGTTTTAGATTAGTTCATCTCATCATGGGGTTTCACAGCATTTCCTTCATGATTTTCAAAAGCACTCCCTGGAAAGGATTTATACAAAGATACCATCCAGCCTCCCTACTCACTTGCACACTATTTCGGCAGTTGGACTAAGCAAATGCCATTCAGTAAGTGGTTTGAAAATAAAAGAAACCCTCATAATCACCTATGAAGAGATGGACTAGTCCAAACCTGTCAGATTTTAACTACTCACTGTAAGTAACAGCAACATAGAGAAAAATAAATTTATAGTGCATTTTATTCTGGATCAAATGTACATTTTATAGGTATGAATTTTAAATTTTACACTTTTTTGCAATAGTTGTCCTTTAACTACCTTTGGGGATTTCCACAAAACATGCACTGTTGGGGGTGATTGAGGACTGAGGCCTGGTGCACACCGAGTGGTTTTTGAAGCGTTTCACAAACCGCTTCCACCTGTGAAAACGCTTGGCTAATGTATCTCAATGGGCTGGTGCACACCAGTGGTTTGAGGTTTTTAGCAAACCCCAAACGTGGGTCCTGCAGCACTTTTGCGGTTTGCAGAAGCATTTCTGCCTCAATGTAAAGTATAGGAAAAGTGCAAACCACTCTGAAAAACTCTAGATCAGAGCGGTTTTCCAGGCGTTTTTGTTGCAGAAGCTGTTCAGTAACAGCTTTACTGTAACAATATATGAAATCTGCTACACAAAAACGCTCCAGAAAACACTAGGCAGGTTTACAAAAACCTCTCTAAACATGCCTAGAATCGCTCTAAAAATGCTTCAAAAACCTCTAGCGTTTTGAGGATCTGCTAGCGGTTTTGGTGTGCACTGGGCCTCAATTGAGAAATCTTGCACCAGAGAGTACTTGCTCACTTTACTACAAACTATGTCCAAAGGACTTGAAATGTAGTGCTTAATGGGTTCATAAGTTGACAAATCTAGGCAGTGATCAATTTCTGAAAAAGCCACAAAGACCTGAGCCTTCAGGAGCTGCTGACCAAGAAGAAGAAGGGGTTGTGAAATATGAAAGAGGTGTCAAATAGGGATGCTCGTTCGGATTCCGCGGACAGGCAATTTCTTGCATTTTCGATTGTAAATTGCATTTCTGCATCGGAATGTGGAAATCGGTAATACAAGCGTGGTAGGCGGATTTCCACTGAAATCTTAATCTCAAAAACTACAAGGTCTTTTTGAAAAAAAAATGTCCCCTTGTTACCACTCTTCTGTTTAATATACCATGTAAATTTGTTTTTTCTAGGACCTATGAGGGCTTTACTAATAATCGCTAGAGTCGGCAGATTTTGACTGTAATGTAAAATACAGAAAACCTGCATTACCTGATATGCAGTCATTTTAAGCCAATCAGAAGACTCAGAATGAATAAGCCAATCAGAGAATGCGGAAATTTCTGCCTAAATTACCATTCTCTGATTGGTTTATTCATTCTGAGTTTTCTGATTGTCATAAAATGACTGCATATCAGTAATGCAGATATTCTGCATTTTACAGTCAAAATCCGCCATTTAGCGGTTAATGGCAAAAGCCCTAATAAGTCCTAAGAACACCAAAGTTGCTGGGTATGTTAAAGTAAACCTCCGGACTAAAAATCGACTCAGCAGCACTGAAAAGGCCTGGTGTTTCTTTAACAGTTTCACAGCATCAGAACTTTGTTTCTCTTATACAAGCCTTATTTTTAGCCGCACAGAAGAAAACTGCCCGGGCTTTTTTGCCCTGATGCTGTGCAAAGCAGGATTGGATTTGTGATGTTGTTGTTCTTGTTCTGCTGTTTTGGTGAATTTTTTTTTTTTTTACATTTTGAATTTGACATTTGAGGCCTAGCGTGTGCAGCTGGGAGGGGTAATCAAGACACAGGATAGTTGGAACTGTGTCTTCTGCTCCTTGTCATCTCCTTTCCACCAAAAAGATGGCTGCCCCCATGACAAAGATGGCAGCCCCCATGCATCACAAACATTTGCCTGTTCTTTTAAAACAGGGTGGGTAAGAGATTATATTACCTATCTATTCTAATTAACATAACTAATGTAACTTAATGACAGTATGTTTGTTTAGGCTGAAGTTCCCCTTTAATCAGAATTGTGGGAACAAGAGGAAATACAATTTTCAAAAAGACCTTGTAGTTTTTGAGAAAATAGATGTTAAAATGGGGGCGGAAATTTCTGCATCGGAAGGTGGAAATCAGTAGCGGAAAATGGAATCGGTAGCAGTGGTGGAAAGCGGATTTTCCAAGGAATGCAGAGCTGGCATTTCTGACCATTCCTAGTGTCAAATGAAAAAGGGTGGTTGCAAATAGGGAACAACATATGGTAGAGGTGAGATGTTGCTCCAGGGAGCTAGAAGTGAAATGGAGGAGCTGCAGCGAGTGGATGTTACACACAGAAGAAAGGGCTGCACATGGAATGGTAGGGGTGTTGTTGCACAAGGATAGGGAGTCACGTGGATAGAGAGTGACAAGAAAGTTGACTTAGGGAAGAAAAAGATAGGGTCCTGCCTTGAATGTAAAAGCATGAAAAAGGTCCTTTTTGGCAAATGCGCTGAAATCTATGTTTTGAAAAAAAAACAAAAAAATAAATAATATTTTGCACAAATAAGTATAATCATAAACAAGTATGGGTATGTGTAAACACATTTACATCAAATACATTGAAGTCAATTGGTATGAGATTACACATTTTAGTGGTGAAAGCGGCATTGATATCAGCCGAGATTGTGGTGGATGGGGTACATCTGTGTTAGGCATCAGTAGAGGGAGGGTAATGTGAAAAGAGTAGGGTTAGGCGAAATATGTTAGCAGATATTGTGATTTGGGAGGGGTCAGTTAAGGTTCGGCAATGATAGAGGACAAGTTCAATTAGGAATAGAGTTAGATGTAGTGATAGTTACGGGTTAGTAAAAAGTATTGATATTGGAACTAGCCACTGATCAATAGTAGAATGTTTGTAATCTGCAGATATCCCTAGCACCCAAATTATTGTGGCACTCTTTTACATGTACACATCAGAAGTATCTTATTTTTCATAGTGTGCGTTTGTACAAGAAGGTAAAATAATCTGCTGGTTATGGGACTATATACCAGAGTTTCACACATCTTCATTTCAGCCCATGACACTTTTTCTGCGTGAGCCCAGTGGTTGGTATTTAATTTCGCTAATAAAGAAATCGGATAATTTCCCTTTGTTATAAGAAAAAAGGCAATTTAGGCAAACATATTAGACCTATTTCCCCATTTAATTTCTCATTGATCATTCTATGAAACATGGATGGGCTATATAAAGACCTAATTACCATTTGTAAGTAGGGCATGAGGTTTCAATAAAAATACTTTTGGTAAAGCAAAGTATGCAGGTTTACAAAACACATGCTTGGCTGAAAATTATCCTACTAATATTATAAATGGGAAAGTTTGGATGTATGTTACTCGATCACACAAAAATGGCTGAACGAATTTGAATGAAATTTGGCACACACATAGTACATTACCTGGAATAAAGTATAGGACACTTTTTATTTCCATAACCAAAAAGTGGGCGGAGACAAATACAAAATTAACTGGGAAAATGTAAACTGCAGCCATTCTTACACTGTTAATGGCAGGGTTCTCAAACTTTGCACAGTTGGTCGCTGGGTGACTAGGATTATTATTCAAAAATGTGAGTGGAGCCTATAAAAGCCAATCAAAATACACCTATTGATTTTCAAAGGGAATATTTAATTGCTGACATTCTTGCACTGTTAATGGCACAAGCCTTAAACCTGGTACAGTTGTTCATTGGGTGACTAGGGTTCAAATTAAGAAAGGGGGTGGAGCCACAAACAGCCAATCAGATTTGTTTCATTCCAATGCAAATTATTGATACCAAACACCGCAAAGCTCACAAACTTGATAATTGAGTAATTGATCAATTGTGTGTTAGGGTTAGGAAAAATGGGCGCAGTCAACACCAGCCAGATACATAAGCAGGCAACAACCGGGTCATCAGTGGGCGGAGACAAAATACAAATTTCACTGGGAAAATGTAAACAGCAGCAATTCTTATACTGTTAATGGTGGGGTTCTCAAACTTTGCACAGTTGAATACTGGGTGACTGGGATTAATATTCAGAAAAGTGAGTGGAGCCTACAAAAGCAAATCGAAATTCACCTATTGATTTTTAAGGGGAATATTTAATTGCTGCCATTCTTGCACTGTTAATGGCGCATGCCTTAAACCTGGTACAGTTGATCATTGGGTGACTGGGGTTTACATTAATAAAAAGGGATGGAGCCACAGACAGCCAATCAGATTTGTTTCATTTCAATGCAAATTATTGATGCCAAAGACCGCAAAGCTCACAAACTTGGTCATTGAGTAATTGTGTGTTAGGGTTAGAAAAAGTGGGCGGAGCCAACACCAGCCAAATACATACCCGAGCAATGTCGGGACATCAGTGGGTGGAGAAAAATACAAATTTCATTGGGAAAATGTAAACTGCAGCCATTCTTACACTGTTAATGGTAGGGTTCTCAAACTTTGCACAGTTGGTCAGTGGGTGACTGGGATAAACCCTCCTGGCGGTCTATTAAAAACCGCCAGGGGGCAGCGCACCAGTTTTTTTTTTTTTAAATCATGTAGCGAGCCCTGGGCTTGCTACATGATAGCCGCTGTGCAGCGGCATCCCCCCACCCGCTTCGATCGCCTCCGGCAATCTCTGATCAGGAAATCCCGTTCAAAGAACGGGATTTCCATTCAAAGAATGGGATTTCCTGGAGGGCTTCCTCTGTCACCATGGCGAAGGGCAGGATGACGTCACCGACATCATCGACGTCGTGACGTCATTGGGAGTCCCGATCCACCCCTCAGCACTGCCTGGCACTGATTGGCCAGGCAGCGTACGGGGTCGGGGGGGACAGGGGCGCGGCGAGCGGTGGCTAATCGGCACGGAGTGGTGGCGATCGGAGTGCACACGCAGCTAGAAAAGTGCTAGCTGCGTGTTGCAAAAAAAAAATAAATTATGCAAATCGGCCCAGCAGGGCCTGAGAAATCCTCCTGCGCGGCTATGTAGTTTGGGGTTACCGCCAGGAAGGTTAATATTCAGAAAAGGGAGTGGAGCCTACAAAAGCCAATCAAAATCTTCCTGTTTATTTTCAAGGGGGAATATTTAATTGCTGCCATTCTTGAATTGGTAATGGCACAAGCCTCTTGCACTAGTAATCACCTGTACCGGGTACAGTTGGCTATTGGGTGATTGGGGTTCAAAATCAGAAAAGGGGTGGAGACTCAGCCAGATTTATTTTATTTCAATGCAAATTATTAATGCCAAAGACCGCAAAGCTCACACACTTGGTTATTAATTGAGTAATTGTGTGTTAGGGTTAGGAAAAGTGGGCGGAGCCAACACCGGCCAAATACATACCCAGGCAACGCCGGGCCACCAGCTAGTATACTATAAATAAAACAAAGCACAATCAAAGCATATTAGTTTACTACTCATGTCACAACGTCATCTGTATTTTAAATCACCAATCCTTTCAAAGATCATATCACTGTGATTTTGTAAATTCGAGTGCAGAATGCGGAATGTAGTGCTGGCATTTCTGGTTGTTGCTGTATCTGTCAACATGAAGACTGCTTTTTCAAAAAGGTGTGTATTGAACGTTAACAAGTTTCCGACTGCCCATTGTATGCTGGTTGAAATCAGCAAATGTGACAATGTCGTCATATCTACTTCTCCCTGGTTCTGCACTAACATTCACATTCACTTGTGTCAGGAAAATACTGTGGTGCTTATGATATAAGGATAACAGGAACATATTCTTTCATTTTTCTGCCTGTGTTCCATGTAGGTCTGCTAGAAGGGAGCTGTTGCCTTTGATTGCTTGGGGCAAGGAAGTGGGTATTGTGTTGACCATATGAAGTACTTTGAGTTTCTGTATGCAGTTCCTCTGAAAGTGGTTCCCTGCTAATGGGATTATCTGCCTGGCTTTTTGAACTCAGGAGACAGCCCATTGTCTCAATACACAAAGCAAGAGGACCAGAGTCTGGAGACTAACACAGGAATGTTGGAAATGTACATGACAGGCTACTGGAAATTAAATTATTAGTGAAGGTGTAAACGATACCCTGTAAATTGCATCTATTGGAAGGGGGTTGGAATCTCTGCAGACTTTAAAAACGGAGACAGGAAAAAGTCTTAATCAAGTTTTCACCTGGAGTTGAAAAGCCTCACTTAACAATCTCTTGATGTATAGACATTGTAACCTGGGGAAATTGGGCTAAGGAAGTCTTTTGTTGGGTGTGGGTACTATAGTGGATGTTGGATCTCTGAATATCTAATTATGACTGAGGATGTAATTAAATCTAGTCTCCCCCCGTCCACACAGGCTTACAGCCTCGAGGCGAATATTTCATTATAAAAACCAGGGGACAGCTACCTCAAATCAGTTCTCTTCTGACGGTAGCTGCGGCTGGTCTCCTGGCCCAAGCTAGTGGACTCCTGGTCTAACCAAAATTGTGTCTGTCCACAAAAGTCCAAGATTCTTCTATCTGGATTCCTGTATTTTGGTAAGCAAAATCGCTTTGTGTGTTATCTTTGTAACTCTTAATTTTGTAACGGTTTTACTTTGTTTTTTGTAATCTTTTGTATATATTCTGTTCTGCATTGTTCTATGTTTTTCTGGAATATTAAATTATTATTTATTAAGCTTGACTTCTGCCGTACTAAACTAACACTCATAGCCTAGAGGAGACTGAAGTGTAACCGTGTATAAGTTCATGCCTAATTGTACGCTTGAGCAACACTACCGTATGAAATTGTAATTGCATTGTGTGTATGAGGCACTTCTGCGCTCGACAGCCGAGTGGGAAGTCTAACAGTATCGTTCCGAACGACTGTTAGTGGTTTTGCTTCATTACAGCGTAAGATTGCAACTGTGTGTGTGTGCGTGGCGTTCTCGTATTCGGCCTAAGCGCAAAGCTGACCCAAATACGAAAACGCGGAGTGCGTGTTGAGCACTCGACAGCTGAGTGAACGTGTCTAGCAACGGCTAGTGGTGGCAGTGGGAAGTGTGTGAGGTCCCAGCCTTGTTTTTAGCTTAAATAAGGCTGTTCCCCGCTTGATCAGGTCAAACCCGCAGTCGGGAACCGTATACGCAGGCGTGCCGCGGGCCGGTTCTTGACAACTTGTACCACATCACAGAAGGCACTTTATTGAAGAAGAATATTTGAAGAAATATAGATGGCATCATTTTAAACTCACATTTTCTAAGTAAAGATTGCTATATAAAACAGTTTTTCAACCTGCTTTCAAGTAGAACTCTGATCTTGATGCAAAAAAAGCAATTGTTTTAGTTCCCACTTAATACGGGTGGGATGCCAACAGCAAATAAACTTTAGGATTGGACACTTGGGGCACCGTTAACTACCACACTACTTAGATACTGTCACTAAAGTAAATGTCACTGCAAGTCGTATCATATTACAAGTTACAACCAGTTTACTTATTATTAAAGGCTCCATACCCAAATATACTGCTGGAAGTTAGTTATGATAGCAATAAACAAATTACATTTTTGCACAAAAGTGTGTCAGGCAATGATGATGATGCACTTATCTCTATAATGAGCCAGAAATATGTGGTATATAACTGTGCGACATGGCTTAAGATGAAAGTGTTTTTAAAAGGTATACATCTCATTTTTTACTATATATAGGAACTTTGTATTGAAATAAAGATTATATTACCTGTAATTATTCTTTACAGGGGTAAATTAATTCACTATTGAGGTCTAGCATGGCAAAACTTGTGACCAATGGTGCCCACTAATGGTACAATGCTTTTTTGTCCAATTTTATAAAATCTATTTAGTAGAAGGGTAAACTGAGTGAATATACTTTGAGTGGCTATTTTAGATAGCCCTTTATATTATATAGAAATGGTAAGACTGGACAAAACATATTGCATCATTCTTGGGCACTTTAAAGGATACATGAGCCAATAATACTAAATTCTGACCTACTTAACTGGGGCTTCCCCCAGCACCTTGGAAGTCTTTGTGCCCCTCATCACAGCTCTGCTGGCAGCTACTCTTCTGGGGTTCCCTCCGTAGTGGTCTACAACTCAGACAGGTCAGGGCTTCTGCACATGTGCAAGTGCGAGCATGCATCCATTGGGGTCATGCTCACGTTGACTTGAGTGTTCTGCAATAATAATTTGAACAGTTTAAAAATGTGGAGGAGAGGTGGTGGCTTACCTCCTCCAAGAAAAACAACATCACTAATTAGGTAAAGTTCATTTTTATTAAAAACCGCAGACAATGCATTTTTTGAAATCTCCTACTTCCTCGGGTTTTATCACCATGTCAAAGAGCGGAAATGTCTAGGGCAGAACACCTATGTGTTTATTCATTCTTTATACCTATAGAGTGATTGTATCATGCCACAAGTGTGAATGGGGCTGTGATCCACATCTGCCTGCCTAGTGATTGGTTGGTTGTCTGTCTCTCAAGTAACTTAATAACCAAGTAACCATACTTATTAGTTATACTACACTATCATTTGCTTTAAGTCTCCTTTTGTTTTTGAGCTTGCATAGGACTAACTTTTATATCAGCTTGCTTACATGTAAGCATATGAAATGAATAGTGGCAAAACAATAATTCCACAGATATCCTAGAAAAGACTGTGACATGTTCAATTTTACTGTCAGTGACAGTCAACACAGTAGACTAATCACTAACTTTACCTTGTAGGGTTAGGATTTTAGATTCTTGATGGGCACCCATAACCTCTAAGTATCTGTAGGATGAGAGAAACTAGGAGCCCAATGGTGTGGTATCATTGGATGGATTTATATACAAGGTAAGTGTGTATACTCACAAGGATGGGTTGCAGAACCTGCAACCACAATCAGAGCCCCTGGGAATTTAACCATTGCCAGTCAGTGAGCACTACATTTCAGACACTTGTATTGACCGGAGGAAGCAAGACCTCCTCCACCTATTTTTTTTTTTACCTCATAGGGGCTCACAATCAAAGCCCTATCATAGTCCTATGCCCATCATAGGGCCATTTTAGCCTCCTTAGAAATAATCCCAAGTCAGGCTCGGGCCAGAAGTCCGCAGCTCAGAGTGGTAACCCAGAGCTGGATCCATGGGAGGTGTGTAATGTACAGGTCTCCCGCAAATATATCTAGCGGTATGATTTTTATGGTAATTGCACCACTTTCAGACACTAAAATCCAGAAATAATCATAATGTCAGGGAGGTTAGTGGGAACAATTGACTATGTTTTTGGAATGCGAGAGGAAAACGGAATGCCTGAAAGTAACTTGATGCAGATTGTGCCCTGGCTGGGATTCAAACCAGGGAACCACTACTGCAAGGTGAAAGCGCTATTGACTACTCCATCATGCCAACACGTGCTATCCACTGCTCCACCATTCATGCCACCACTAGTAGTATCCACTACTCCACCATGTCAACACTAGTGATGCCACTGATACTGTTATCCACTAAACCACCGTGTCACCCAAGTTTTGTCTGTTTCGGGGATCTCTTCTAGAAAGATTCCTAGGTGACACAGATGTGAATTTAGTGAGTCTAGGTTTCCCACACAGTCATGTAAAAATGAGACAACTTGTTTCCATTAATTATGTATCACCATGTCCAGATCCTGATCATGAAGGAGGGGTCCTGTGAAAAACATTTAGGATCAGTTTGTGAGGAATGTGGTAAGAGTGGTGGATGATGTAAAACTAGGTTATATAGATGCTGTGGTCAATTTGCATGCAATCATTAACTCTCTGCACTCAGAACCCTAAATAGTTATAGCTGTTGTAAACGGGTCTTGTGGTGTATACAGTAGCATGTTCAGTTATTAATGAATAGATGCTGCTGCTATGCAAAATGTGTCAATGGATGCATGGTTGTAATTATGAGACCATGTTTGAAATAGCAGGAGAGGTAATCTTCTCCAGCAACACAGGAAAAATAAGGATGGCACATGTGCGCCTTTATTTATTTTTTTACAAGATACTGTGCGCTGCATCCTGCACTTAAGAGTATCCCTAAACATTGGTACCTTTTACAAAATGACCCAGTGGTGGGTCTTCTAACGCCGGCACAACCCAGTTTAACATTTTGTAGGGCTAGGTCCCTGTGCGATGCATTCGTACGCAGTCACTTAACTGGCATTTCCCCCAAAAGACTTTGCCTTACCATGGGTATTTATACCTGTGGTGGCTGTGATTATTTCCAAATGCAAATATATCCAGGTTGGTAGGACAGTGGTCTTGCCGGGGGGTAGGAGAATCACACTTTCCCATTTTTTCAATTGTAAGACCAAACTTGCGGTCGACATTATATTAAGCCAATGTGGTGCTTTTTATATCGGCAAAACTAAACGTTCCCTACGGGAACGTATGTCAGAACACAAAGAATATTGAGGATTGTGATTCACGTTCCCCTGTGGCTAGACACTGTGCCTTGGAACATGGGGACAATACAAAAGGTGTTAAATTCATGATCCTAGACCGTATACACCCCACCATCAGAGGGGACAATCTAGATAGGCTGCTTCTACGTTGTGAGTCCCGTTGGATCTACAATTTGAAAGCATGTATAGATCTGGGACTGAATGAACAATTGAGCTATGCTCATTTTCTAACTATATAACTTCATGTGACTATCTGTGCATCCCTCTGTCCATATGTTTGTGTGGCTTCATTTGATCCTTGGGCTTGAGGTTGCCACTGTCATTTCTCTACTATGCCCCATTGTGGTTATTTTCTTTTTTCCAGTCGATACCAAGGTTGGTTTCAGCTGGGATGAAGAACCATATATATGACCATTTGTTTATTTACCCCACTTAGCCCTATTGTTGGTGGGGGTATTTTGTGTAGTTTCTTTGAGGGCAATCATTTTTACAGTCTAATTTCAATGTGATCATATTGGTCGGGCCCCATTGGCTATGTATTTCCCATTGTATAGCTAGGAGGGCCCTACAGGTTCTTGTAACTCTGTTGGCACGGGTTCTGAATCGCACAATTGGGGTTGCTACTGCATCGAGGAGCACACGCTGCGGATGGTTGGTGTACATGCTGCGGATGGTCAGCAGTTCTTTGACATACCTATAATGCTTAGTATGGCACCAGTGGTCACCATGGCATGGTTATAGTAGTAGCCTCACCTTTGGTGTTTTTTCTATCTGCCGGTTCTTGGACTCTTCGGGTCCACTGCTGCACGCTGGTCCTTTATATTTGCAACCTTGTCCATTGGGAAATTTGTCCAATGCTTTCCCTTCCCCGTGCACACACACATTACTGTACAGTGTATGCATATGGGTAGCGCTGTTTGAAGATGCTGATTGGCTGCATATTTGGTGAAAGGTGAACAGGAACTGGCGTAACAGCAACCACGCCCCCTTGAGAAAGCCGGAAGTTGGCGAAACATTGGGGGGAGCTGCACGCTTCCTGTATGGGACGCCGCGCCATCCTGACCTCCATTCCGAACCCCCACTAGGTCTGTAAAATGGCACTTCCATCTATGTTGTGCATGCAATCTGCTCCGCTGACCGACTGCCTCTGCTTGGACCTGGGGCTCCATCTCCCTGTTTGCTAAACTCTGCCGCTGTGGACATCACTAGCATGACTACTCTTTATCCTCTGGTGGTTTTACTCGCTGTCGTCTAGAGCTGGCGAGATGGATACACATTACTGTTTGTGATGTTGCAGATTGTGGGGTTTAATACGTGAGCAATTACTGCAAAAGTAAGCTTCGATTTAAATATGTTAAAGTGTAATTTCTTTTATTTTTTAATACATTGAGCCTGTGTTTACCCATTTGAGGCCAAATAGTACTATTTTCTTTTACCTACTATTGAATTAACAGTGATTGGATTTAGCAAGAAAAAATGGATCTGCAGAATGGACCTCTGACTTTTTCAATATAACCAACTATGATAGTTGTGTTCAGTTTTTAAAATATTTGAAAGGTCAGCTGTAATGTCCAGATCACTAATCAAGTTTATTATTAACTCTTCTAAAGGCATCATGGAAACCTAAAAGTCCTTAATGAAAGTGAAGGTTACAGTTAAGGTCAAATAACTCTAGTTCTAGTTTTTCATTCCCAAGACTTTATTAGTAGAGATGACTCAAGGGGTCTTCAGCCACTGTTTCCACCCTTTGGATACACAAGTAATTTCTCAATAGAAACTCATTAAAACCGTATTGCTTATCTGACACACTGTAGACTCGTAACACGTAACATAATAATAATAATTGCTCAAATCCTGGGGCACTAATAAGTCTATCAACTTTATTTTTGCTAATATATTTTTTTAATATAGATCAGCATGTAATTTATTTATTCAGCTTGAATTATGCATAGTCATTTTCTGCTTATTCTATATCATTGAAAGTAACTCGTCATAATGTTAGTTATGCTGCTTATTATGCAAAGAAAAGATGAGGCTCAACTGATATTTATGTACATTTTTGCAGCACTTGGTGTGCTTCTCCATTACTTAGCAATTGTGAATTGTTTCCTGAAGAAGGACCTTTAAATGCCACTTAGCAGCAAAACTGCAGCACTCAGTACCAGGCAGATGCTGCAACAGCAAGTACAATTTTGTGATGTATAGAAAGCAAACATTAAAACTAGATGTACAGTACACAAGCCTTGCTCAGGAAATAAAATCACTTGTAAGGATACCTTTTGAATATGAGGGTCATTCAGAAGGAAACAGTAATTTTAATTCATTAATTAAGGAAACATTACATTTATTTTATTTTATTTTAGACAGATTGGGCCCAATCCAATTCACTTTTTCTCCTAAGTTTTTCTCCTAGGTGATATTTTCACATCATATAAATGATGTAAAATGAATGATTTTGAATAGAATGTGAATGATTTAGGACCATTGTACTCCAATGAGTGTGTGAGGGGCTACAATGGTCCTAAATGGTCCTCCTCCAATGAGTTCTGGTTCACCATGAGCTTGCTGGTTAGTCTGTACCTCTCGGTGTTACAAGCCCTACTCCATAGAGCCAAATTAATCCATGCCATGTACTGATGAGGATCAAACAATCCGAAACAGTCTGTATGCATGTTGGATTATTATGGCTCTGTACAAATTAACAAGCTGACATCATTGCACTCCAGTGGTTCTGGAGGTGTGTTTAGCTTCTAAGGGCAACAATGGTTAATTTGCATATATTCAGCAGTGATGCACTGGGAGACATCTCAAGCTCACACCAACCTGAATTATCGCAAATTCTTTCTATTTTAAATGGGAAAATGTAAACTGCAGCCGTTCTTACAATGTTAATCGCATGGTTCTCAAACTTGACACACTTGGTCACTGGGTGAATGGGATTAATATTCAGATAAGTGGGTGGAGCCTACAACAGCCAATCAAAATTCACCTATTGATTTTCAAGGGGGAATATTTAAACTGCTGCCATTCTTACACTGTTAATGGCAGAGGCTTCAAACTTGCCACAGTCGGTTATTGGGTGACTGGGGTCCAAATTCACTAAAGGGGTGGGGCCAAAAAAAGCCAATCAGATTTCCTTGGTGGATAAACTGCTTCCATTAACACATTTTTGATGCCAGGAACCTGAAAGCTCACAAACCTGGTCATTTAGCAACTGGGTGTCAAGGTTACAAAAAGTGGGTGCAGCCAAAAACAAATTGTATTGGGAAAATATAAACTGCAGCCATTCTTACACTATTAATTGCAGGGTTCTCAAACTTTGCACAGTTGGTCACTGGGTGAATGAGATTAAGATTTTGGAGAGTGGGTGGAGCCTACAACAGCCAATAAAAATTCATCTTTTGATTTTCAAAGGGAATATTTAAACCATTCTTATACGGTTAATAGCAGATGCCTCAAACCTGATACAGTTGGTGACTGGGGTACAAATTCAGAAAAGGGGGTGGAGCCACAAACAGCCAATCATATTTGTTAAATTTCAATGGGAATATACAAAGTATTGATATCAAGGACCCCAAAGCTGATAAACTTGGTAATTGAGTGACTGTATGGCAAGGTTAGAAAAAGTGGGCGGTGCAATCAACCTAATTTTTTACATGGCAGGGTTCCCAAACTTGACACAATTGGCCAATGGGAGATAGGGATTAATATTCAGAAATGGGGTGGAGCCTACAACAGCCAATCAACATTCACATATTGATTTTCAAGGGGAATATTTACATTGCTACCATTCTTACACTCTTAATGGCAGAGGCATCAAACCTGATACAGTCAGTCATTGGGTGACTGGGGTCCAAATTCACTAAAGGGGGTAGGGCCACAAACACCCAATTAGATTTGTTAGATGGATTTCAGCCATTCTGTTATTGGCAGGGTTCTCAAACTTGACACAGATGGCCACTTGGTGACTTGGATTAATATTCTGGAAAGTGGGTGGAGCCTACAGCATAAACTCTTATTAACAGAGGCCTCAAGTCTGATGCAGTTTTTTACTGGAAGACTGCCAGACTGGGGTTTCAATGTTTAATTTCAATGGGAAAATGCAACTTATTGATGCCAAAGGCCCCACAGCTCAAAAACTTGGTCATTGAGTGACTGTATGTCTAGGTTAGAAATAGTGGTCGGAGCCAAAAACAACTTTGCACATGGGAAAATATAAACTGCAGCTATTCTTACACTGTTAATGGCAGGGTTTTCAAACTTGACACACTTGGTTACTGGGTGACCGGGATTAATATTCAGAAAAGTAGGTGGAGCCTACAAGAGCCAATCAAAATTCACCTATTGATTTTCAAGGGGAATATTGAAACTGCTGCCATTTATACACTGTTAATGGCAGAGGACTCAAACCTGCTACAGTTGGTCATTGGGTGACTAGGGTTCAAATGCTGTAGAGGGGCGGAGCCACAAACAACCAATCTTATTTGTTTAATTTCTATGGGAATATACAAATTATTGATGCCAAAGACCCCAAAGCTCACAAACTTGGTCATTGAGTGTTTCTGCGTTAGGGTTAGAAAAAGTGGGCGGAGCCAAAACCAGTCAAATACATACATGGGCAATGCCGGGTCACCAGTGGGTGGAGAAAAATATAAATTTCACTGGGAAAATGTAAACTGCAGCCATTCTTACACTGTTAAGGGCAGGGTTCTTAAACTTTGCACAGTTGGTCACAGGTGACTGGGATTAATATTCAGAAATGTGAGTGGAGCCTACAAAAGTGAATCAAACTACACATATTGCTTTTCAAGATGAATATTTAATTGCTGCCATTCTTGCACTGTTAATGGTACAGGCCTCAAACCTGGTACAGTTGGTCATTGGGTGACTGGGTTTCAAATTCAGAAAAGGGGGTGGAGCCACAAACAGCCAATCAGATTTTTTTTCATTTCAATGCAAAATATTGATGCCAAAGACCGCAACGCTCACAAACTTGGTCATTGAGTAATTGTGTGTTAGGGTTAGAAAAGTGGGTGGAGCAAACACCAGCCAAATACATACCCGGGCATCACCGGGCAAACAGCTAGAACACAATAAAGTATGGTAGAACATAAGACTATGACTATGGTATGATTAGATTGTGAGCTCCTCTGAGGACAGTCAGAAAAAAGGGACATACAAAAGAGGGGGATGCAAAGGAGGAGGGAGCATAAAGAGGTAGAGGCACAAGACAGATAGCCTGGTTGGAGAGGAGAAATGGCAGGAAGGGCCCTCATCGGGACTGCAGATATCACCAGTGCTGTTTGGAAGGGACATGCTATTAAAAGAAGCCACTAAAATCTGAAAAGAGGAAAGGGTCATGGGGAAGACAACATGGTGGAAGGGGGAGCTGGGAAAAAAGATAAGATTACCTGCAATCAAGCTAATCTAAATCACCTAGAGCTTGCTTCTCTGCTCATTACAGAAGTTGGTTGTAAACACCTGTATCACTCACTTCTGCAATAGCAGACTGACCTGCATTTTTTATGAATTACTCTGTTCAGGATAAATAATCAATAGTCTAGGGCACTCTGATATTACAGCAGCCAGTGCACATGGCTGTAAATGACAGGCTACTTCAGAAGCACTAAACACATCCTGCCACCTCTCCCTGCTAATGTCCCAGCTGCAGCACAGCAATCATTCTCTCTACTCACCCTGCTGCTCTGCACATTCACTCACTGCAGACTGTATGTAGAGAGCAAGGAGACACATTGCCCATGGGACAGGAAGGGGGAGGGGTGCTACATCTAGTGCAGGAAATAGTACTGTCGCCACCTGCACGGCCAGTGCCTGCCTTTCCCGAATGTTGCCCGATCTATGAAAAATGGTCTCAGGTAGAAGATGACTGTGACTGAGCACCACCCCTAGTCATGCTACACCCGGTGCTGCAAGCACCTACAGTAGCCTCATGTGCAATATCGGACAGAATGACTCAATGTACCATATGAAAGTAATAAACACAGTAAAATAAAAGAGCAATACATGAAATAAATCCCCCCTCCACCCCCCCCAAAAAAAAAGTAAACAAGTCTGCAGGTCCAAAAAAATTTGATGTTCAATATTCAATTTTTGGTATTCAAGGTCTCGCCTAAAAACTGATTTTTCTATATAGTATTATGCATATATAAACATAGCTATCTAACTACCTCTCTGCGTATAGATCTTAGATCCCAGGAAGATGAAATCTGTTACAACAATATATTTTCCTCACCTGAGTGCAGATGGTTTATTGGCACAGATGGCATGACTTTAGCTTTATTGATGTTAAGCAGTAGATCAGCTTTTACACTTTGCTAGACATTCATAATTAGACTCTGTAAAGTGAACCCAAGGAGAGAGAGTGATATGGAGGCTGCTATAATTATTTCCTTTTAAGCAATACCATTTGCCTGGCTATCCTGCTGATCCTCTGTTTCTAATACTTTTAGCCATAGACCCTGAACAAGCATGCAGCAGACCAGGTGTTTCAAACATTATTGTCAGGTCTGACAAGATTACCGTAGCTGCATGCTTGTTTTTGGTAGAATTCAGACACTTTGGCAGCCAAATAGATCAGCAGGGCTGCCATGCAACTAGTATTGTTTAAAAGGAAACAAATTTCAGCCTCCATATCACCCTTACATTGGGTTCACTTTAATTCTTTCTCAGTTTCAGCCATCATAGTAGAGTCATTGGCATATCTCAGATTGTTAATATTCCTGCCCTCTACTTTATGCCAACATTCGACTCATCCAAATGATGCATTACACATTAGGCATACAAGTTAAGAAAACCTTTGGACTCTCAAGTCATCATTCCAGCTCTCAGTCCTGCTTTCTCTTCTGCCCATGAGCATGGGTGGGAACAGACACTTCCTCACTGGGCAGGCAAATGTATGGTCAATGCATGCCCTGTAGTAGGGATGGTCCGAACGGTTCGCCGGCGAACGGTTCCCAGCAAACTTCGGTGGATCCGGGAGTTTGATTCACCCCCATAGTGAATCATTAGGGTCAACTTTGACCCTCTTCATCACAGTCAGCAGGCACATTGTAGCCAATCAGGCTACACTCCCTCCTGGAGCCCCCCCCCCCCCCCCCTATAAAAGGCAGGCAGCGTCAGGCTTTTCACTCACTCGTGTGCCTACAGTAATTAGAGAAGGGAGAGCTGCTGTGCAGAGGCCTATAGGGAAAGCTTAGTTAGGCTCTTGTAGACTTTTTAGCTTGCTCCTTGCTGATTCTTATTGCTAAAAAGTCACCCCTCAACAGCTCTTTTGAGAGCTAATCTTGTTCTTGTGATCTATTTTTTTTTGTGTGTGTGTGGCCCACTTGCATTATATACAGCCCTACCAGTCAGTCGCAGCTGGCCTTTGACCCCTTGGTGGTATAATTACTACTGTGCCAGGTGCACATTGTAATACCCATCACTGCATATACCTACCTGTTGTTCACTTCAGTGCACCCACCTCCTACGTGAGTGCATGCAGTGTCACTGTGCCTGTCCGGTACCTGTCTGTGTGATAGGTGCACATTATAATATGTGATGGGTGATGTCACAGCACAACGCAATAAAGGTACCACTGCCAGTAATCTTTCTCCCTTGTCCACGCAGGCAAGGACAGGATGCTCCAGCGATCTCATGGTGATGTCAAACATGCGGACATTCTTTAGTCCAACGCCTCACCTTAGCGCTTCCGGATCCATCCTCCACCAACGCCTCGACCGACAGGTAGCCGACTACCTGGCCTTAAGTGTGGATGTAGACACTGTGAGCAGCGATGAACCCTTGGACTACTGGGTGTGCAGGCTTGACCTGTGGCCAGAGCTGTCCCAATTTGCCATCCAACTTACTTCTGTCTTGCCCTGCCTCAAACGTCCTCTCAGAAAGGACCTTCAGCGCAGCTGGAGGCATTGTCACTGAGAAGAGAAGTCGCCTAAGTCACCTTTATCAAAATGAATGAGGCATGGATCCCGGAGGGCTACTGCCCACCTGAAGACTAAGTCAGCCCCCACACACAGCATCTCTGCCTGCACACCATGTGACTGGCTGCCTTCCCCAAGACTAAGTCACTCCCCACTCAGCACCTCTGCCCGCAGGCCGCTTGACTGCCTTCTCCGCCACCACCTACAGGGTCCAGGACTCCAAGCGGTTTCCTGAATTTTTAAGGCCACTGATACTACTTTTTCTGGTGCGTGTACATGCCTGCCTAATTTTTTAATGTGCCAATTCCCCTCCGTGATCATTACCTTGCCACGGTGCAGAGGCTTGCGTATAACAATGAAGAAATGACTGGCGGCTATATGAGTGTCTCAGGGGGGTGGCACACCCAAGATAATAAGGTTGTTGCTTCATTGTGGACAGACCAAATTTGATCAGCTGGACAGTCACTGTTGTTCTATCATTGAGCTACCTCAGCGCGACGACCATATGGGCTTGAAAACCACCACAGCCTGCACTCTCGCCATGGTGCGCACCAGTCCAGCATGGCCATCACTACACAAACAGCTGTTTGTAGTGCGTTACACAGTGAGTTTGGTGTGTCAGTGTGAAGCAGTACTCTAATTACACTCCCTGATTGATGTATACACATGCAAGATGTTTTAAAGCACTTTAGGCCTGCAATTTAGCATTCAATGTGATTTCTGCCCTTAAAGGGAACCAGAGACGCCAGAATAAAGATTTTATACATACCTGGGGCTTCCTCCAGCCCCATACGCACGGATCGCTCCCACGCCGCCGTCCTCCGCTTCTTGTATCAGCCGGTTCCGGGTCCCGTAGTTTCGGCCAGTCGGCCAGTCAGCGACAGCACGCGGCCAATTGTCCACATCACAGGGGCTCCCAGAATACCCTTACGCGTGCGGCTGCATACTGCGCAAACGCACGCGTAAGGGTATGCTGGGAGCCCCTGTGATGCGGACAATTGGCCGCGTCCGCCGGAAGTGACGGGACCCGGTACCGGCGGATCCAGGAAGCGGAGGATGGCGGCGTGGGAGCGATCCAGGCTTATGGGGCTGGAAGAAGCCCCAGGTATGTATGAAATCTTTTTTTATTTTTATATGTCCGGCGTCTCTGGTTCCCTTTAAAATGCTGCTTTGCGTCAAATCAAGATTTTTCCCCGGGACTTTTGGCGTCTATCCCACTCCTCCATGCAAAAACTCAGATGTTAGACCCCTTGAAACATCTTGTCCATCTCTTTTCTGGCCAGCATAAGTGTGAGCTTTGCCTTGGCAGCTCTCTGCCCTGCGTTAATGCAGGCTTAACCCCTTCAGTGCTTCTAGTGAAGTGAATCTAAGTAAAACTTCAGGTTTTTTTTTGTTTGTTTTTTTAAGAACTTCCATAAACAAATGAAGATTTTTTTCCCTAAAGGTCGCCATTCTGTTGCTACTCTTTTTGAGCAGAGAGGAAGTTCTGAGTTCAGTTCAACTTTAAAGAGCAACTGTAGGGAAAATATCATAATTAATACAAATGCTTATTGTTTGCTTATAGATTATTTAGTCAGTGTTTGCTCATTGCAAAATCTTGATCTGAACAGAATGTTCATTACTGAGAGTTTTATGCACAGATGGGAGATATTGCTTGCTTGGCAGTTGGTAAAAGCTGTTATTTCCCACAATGCAACAATGTTATTTGTTATTAGACAGCAATTTGTCAGGACCATGGTCATGACATCACACTGTGGTAAGGGTTTCACCACAATATCAGCCATACAGCCCCCCCTATCAGCTACTGATTGGGATGAAGTTCAAACCTTGGTTACAATTCCTCTAAGCTTTTAAAGCAGGTGGGTTTATAAACTGACTTGGATATTAACTAGTTAACAGAATAGGCATTATTTTTATAGGCTGTCTGTGGACCTCTTTAGTGTATTTGTAAATAAGTGTTATAGACATTCCTTCCTTTCTTATTTTTCTTCCCTGAGATTTTACGATAATCAAGGAAATGATTGTCTCTCCTTCTTTACATTTATTACAAGAGGCAGCATCTCACATTAAACGTCTCAGAGGTAATGAAACATTTGTCTAAGCGCTCCAAACATTTTATGTTCCAGTGCTGAGCGCATTTCAAGAATGGAAGAGGAGTTTTTTTGCATTAACTTGTGCAATATGTCAGAGCAAAACTATTTGTCCCTTTGCATCTCCATCTAGGTAAACTGCTTATTGTAACTGACACATTTGCATCGCATTGCCAGAAAACTGAACCAAAATGCTTTGATTAAATTCTGAAGCAGAGCAACATTTTCTGCTGTTTGCTTAATGTATCAAGCAAATGAACAAACTTTTCATCTCAACTGCTTCATATAAAAATGTAATTTATTTCCTAATAAGGCCTATGTTCAGGACTCTTGTAAACTCCTCCTTTAACCTCCTTAGCGGTAACCCCGTGCTGGACACGGGGTAAGCCGCCGGAGGGTGTCGCTCAGGCCCTGCTGGGCCGATTTACATATTTTTTTCTTCAAACACGCAGCTAGCACTTTTCTAGCTGCATGTTTGGTCTGATTGCCGCCACCCGCCGCGCCGCTACCCGCCGCGATACAGGCCCCCCCCCCCGCATACCCCTTGCGCAGCCTGGCCAATCGGCGCCAGGCTGCGCTGTGGGGTGGATCGGGATTCCCTGTGACATCACGACGTCTGCGACGTCGATGACGTCACTCCGATCGTTGCCATGGCGACGGAGGAAGCCCTCAAGGAAATCCCGTTCAGAACTGGATTTCCTTATGGGCAAGCGGCGCCGGCGGCATTCGGACGCTACGGGGGGACGCCGCAGGGAGGGGGGAAGCATGTAGCTAGCGCTAGGCTAGCTACATGCTAAAAAAAAAAAGTGAAAAAAACCCTCCCGCGGCCGCGCAGCCGCACTTCTCATACCGCCAGGGAGGTAAATGTACCCACTTATTAAACACTCTTGATTGTACAATCTTACCACTCCTAGGGGATATGAGAGACTTCCTAAAGTATGTTTGTTTAGGCTGAAGTTCCCCTTTAAAACAGAATAGGAAAATGATTTCCTAGGAAAAAAGTAAATTGCATATGGGCCCTGGTTTTATGGCTGATGTACCCATACTCAGGCAGTGCCATCAGCTGGACCATGGTAAGGCCATCTCCTCCACGTCACCATCTGCTGCAGATGTAGCATAACAAAGTAAAGCTTTATGCCAGCAAGGTTGTGCCCAAGGTGGAAGCAGCTATCCCGGACAGAGCAAACTGCCCAGCGATGTGCAAATAGCGATCGTGTTAAAAAAAAACACACAAAAAAAAAAAAAACCTGGGAGCTGCTCAGGGAGAAGATAAAAAGAAAAGTGTGTATTGGAAGCCAAGGGTTACTTAAATATTAGTGTCTTAATGTATTCTGTGCAACACGTTTCCAAGGTGGTCTGTTCTCCCCCGGTTCATTGGGCAAAAGAAAAGGGAGGGAAACACATTGCAACAGCTTTCAAGCTTCAAGCTGTTTTTTTTTGTTTGTTTTTTTCCACACTGTCTCTATTTTCACATCCCTGGGCAGTTTGCTCTGTCCCAAATAGCTGTGCTCTGCTTGGATGGGCGAGATCAGCCATCCAACCAGGTGAGAATATTCCATCAGCAGCATCCTGAATTCTGTGATGTCCTTTTGAGTTTGTGCTCATTTCCTTTATGTTTAAATTTTACAGTAATTTGTTACACAAAGCGGCACCTCTCCAGCTTGTTCTAACCAGACTCTTTCAGTATCTCCCTACAGACTATATGAGGAATGGGACTTCCCAGAGACAAAGTATAGGCAAAAGTATGTTTTCTTCTAAAACGGGATTAGGCACATACCTTAAAATTTGTGTTTGACTAGTTCAAGAACCTTTCCACAAATATTAAAAATAAAAACTATAATGGTTTTGTTCAAAAAGAAAAAAAAACAAAACAAAGAAAATATTGCTTGGTATTGCAGTTTAGCTCAGTGGAATTTCGACTTATTGCCTTTATACCACCGACTAGCTAAAGCGAATGCTTTAATATAATATTAACATGGCTAACAATTAAATAATGGACCACAGCCATTTTAGAAGAATATCTTTTAAACAGATGTATTGAAAAATCCTGAAAGCACATAAAATGCTTACAACACATCTTTCCATTACATTACAGCACAAATGTAATTTGGAAATGGATTTATTTTAAAATGCTTTTGATGCAGCTCTTTGGAATAATGAATTCATATGGGAATTATGGATGCATAATCTGCTGGATACACTTAAATTAATTTACTTATTTATTTTTGCTTTGCTTACAGTTCATGTATCTTATGTTCTGTAGATAGTATTAAGCTTAACACTTACAGCAAACCTTTATTTAGCATATACTTCAAATAAATGTGACAATCTGCATTTTGCAGTAACATAAGCTTACCATAGTATATTTCTACTGTTGCCCCTTTTCTATAGTAGGTAGCTATAGACTGTTGCTTTATTATGCTTGCATGGGAGCTGCCATCTTCACGGAGGTGTCAGCACTATACACAGAACAGGGAGAATTCACAGGACTAAGCAGCCTGCTGTACACAGTTATATTCTGTACGAGATTAAACAATTAGTGGTCACAACCAAAGGACTTTCTTAATATCTTGGCAGTGAAATAGTTTGAAATCTCTAACTAGTTATTTATTTCACAAAGGTATTTGCTGCCCATGACCTCAACTAATATGAGAGCTGTAATTAAAACATAAATATTAGGTACACATATTTGAAAACATGTGACTATCTCACTTTCACACTAAATCTAACTATCACACTAAAATAGGAACCGAGAGAGATACTGGCGGAATGGCAAGACCTTATGATTTATTGTAAATTTGCAAGTAAGTTTATCTCATATATGTGTTTTTAACAACATACACAGATACTGTTGCAGATCTGCAAGGAGCAACCCCAAATCCAAAATCTGCACATTGTAGTGACACTGATTACAGTATAGCACATTAAAGAGAAACTCCAACCTAGAATTGAACTTTATACCAATCAGTAGCTGATACCCCCTTTTACATGAGAAATATAATGCTTTTCACAAAAAGACCATCAGGGGATGCTGTATGACTGATTTTGTGCTGAAACCCCTCCCACAAGAAGCTCTGAGTACCGCGGTACTTTTGGCAGTTTGTTACAATGTAACAAGGTTCACAGACAGGAATTAGCTGTTTACAGCTGTCTCTAACAGCCAAAACAGCTAGGAGAAGCTACATAACCTGCCCACAGTAAAAATGTCACCATGTAATAAATGTCAGAATGTAAATCGGGGAGAGGAAAGATTTTACAATGAGCAAACACTGACTGATTTCTTAAAGAGGAACTCCAGTGAAAATAATGTAGTAAAAAAAAGTGCTTCATTTTTTACCATAATTATGTATAAATGATTTATTTATACATAATTATGGTAAAAAATGAAGCACTTTTTTTTACTACATTATTTTCACTGGAGTTCCTCTTTAAGAAACTCTGCTCTGGGCAGGCAACACATATGTGTGCATGGCTTCCCAGTATGTGGACTGTGCTTTAGATAACTATCCTCACCAAACAGCAACAGAGGCATTTCCATTCCAGCCATGCCGGCCCGCTGTATAAAATCATAGCAGACGGACTGTAACATGTGGTGTTGGTAAACCATGGGATGCTCTGGTCCTCTGCAAATTTCAATGGTGATCTTAACATTAGGGAGCGATGACAACACCTTACTGCTACTACTATGCTTGAAGATACCACAATATACCGCACTTTCCTCGAACTGAAGAAAGACCTGAAGAAACTTGCGCAACTGGACAGCAACATCTTTTTCTTGAAAAAAATATATTCCTTCTCCTAAAAAGGACTTTTTGAGATATTCCACAGTTTTATTTTATATTTAAATCTACTTTTAAGTTTTTACTGTTTTATTGTTTTTGCTCAATGACACGTTCATTGAAGTATGTCAGTGCTAAAATCTAAGAACTATTGACCCTTTTAATCTCTTTCTTGCTCTCAGAAGCCATTTTCTGCTGGAGAAATGTTTTATAGTTGTAATTTCTTATCAGTGAGGGTCACACTGCAGTCTGACCCAGTCCTGAACTCTTTCAGGCAGAGAGAACACAGCCTAGTTATTTGTGTGCTTGGCACTGTACATACACATCTTTATCTCATCATGTCACATGTCACCTCGGGTATCCTTTAACCACCTTGCCTTCCTATGAATAGAGATGGCCCAAACGGTTCGCAGACGAACAGTTCCAGGCGAACTTCCGGGGATTCGCGATTGCAGAGAACCGCAAACTTTTCCGGAAGTTCGATTCGCCCCCATAGTGCATCATGATGGTCAACTTTGACCCTCTACATCACAGTCAGCAGGCACATCGTAGCCAATCAGGCTACACACCCTCCTAGAGCCCCTCCCCCCCTATAAAAGGCAGGCAGAGTCAGGCTTTTTACTCACTCGTGTGCCTGCAGTAATTAGAGAAGGGAGAGCTGCTATGCAGAGACCTATAGGGAAAGCTTAGTTAGGCTCTTGTAGGCTTCTTAGCTTGCCCCTTGCTGATTCTTATTGCTAAAAAAGCACCCCTCAACAGCTCTTTTGAGAACTAATCTTGTTCTTGTGATCTGTGTGTGTGTGTGTGTGTGTGTGTGTGTGTGTGTGTGTGTGTGTGTGTGTGTGTGTGTGTGTGTGTGTGTGTGTGTGTGTGTGTGTGTGTGTGTGTGTGTGTGTGTGTGTGTGTGTCCCATTTGCATTATAATTATATACAGCCCTGTCAGTCAGTCGCAGCGCTGGCCTTTGGCCTCTTAACTCCTACTATGCCACTGCCAGGCCCAGCACATTCAGTGACTACCTGTGTGTGACAGGCAGCTGCACATTTGTAATCCCAATCACTGCAACCTGTTCACTGTTTATTCCTCCTACTTACGTGAGCGCACACATTGTTAATACCACCAGTCATTGCACCTGATCATGGTACGTATGTGTGTGTGTGTGTGTGTGTGTGTGTGTGTGTGTGTGTGTGTGTGTGTGTGAGTGTGTGAGAGACAGGTGCACGTTTGTAATACCCAGCAGCACTGCATATACCTACCTACCTGTTGTTCAGTGCACCCACCTACCCACGTGAGCGCACGCAGTGTGATATTTAATACCACCAATTACTGTACCGGTTTACAGTACGTGTGTGAGACAGGTGCTCATTTGTAATACCCAGCAGCACTGCATATACCTACCTGTTTTTCAGTGCACCCACCTACCTACATGAGCACACGCAGTGTGCTATTTAATACCACCAGTCACTGTACCTGTTCACGGTACGTGTGTGTAACTTGTGCACATTTGTAATACCCATCACTGGATATACCTACCTGTTCAGTGTATCCACCTACCTACGTGAGCGCACGCAGTGTGATATTTCATACCATCAGTCACTGTACCTGTTCACGGTACGTGTGTGTGACAATTGCACATTTGTAATACCCATCACTGCATATACCTACCTGTTGTTCAGTGCACCCACCTACCTACGTGAGCCCATGCAGTGTGATATACCACTCCGTGCATACCTGTTAACTGCAGCTGTGTGACTGCACATTGAATTAGTCAAGTCAGTGCATACCTTTCACTTGATCCCCCTCGATATGGACAAAACAGGTAGAGGCAGAGGCAGAGGAAGACCCAGAGGAAGGCCACCCAGCAGGTCTGTTCAAGGTTGTGCTGATGTGATTTCATGCGGCCCTGGACCAAAGTACAGTGCTCAGAAGAAGGCACGTCCCATCAACTCCCAATATTGTCAGGACGTGGTTGACTATTTAACACAGAACACCTCATCTTCCGCAGCCACCAGTGCTACTACTAGCACCACATCTGTTCCATTTGACACTTCTCAGGAGTTATTTGGTGGAGAATTAACTGATTCACAGCAACTACTGTTACAACAAGATGAAGGCGCTAAGCAAGTTACACCACCTCATATGTCTGAGTTAGGCGACACTATGGACATAAGGTGTGAGGAGGAGGATGATGATGATGATGATGATGAAGTACCTGCTGTTGGTGCAGTTTATGAGGTGTCTGAGGCAAGTGAAGCTGGGCAGGATGATTATGATGATGACGATGATACGGATGTCACATGGGATCTTAAGAGACAAGATGACAACGGGACAGTTCAGAGGGGGAGTCAGAGAGGAGTAGGAGGAGATGAGTTAGTGAAAGAAGCAGGGGGAGCTCATCATCAGAAACAGCTGGTGGCAGTGTCCGGTGCCATGTATAACCACCTATGGACAGCCAGTCAACATGCCCTTAAACGTCAGCTGCTGAGGCCACCATAGTGCCATCACCCCAAGGGGGGCTCAGTGGTTTGGACATTTTTTTGTGTGTTTGCCTTAGATCATAGCAATGCCATCTGTTCTCTCTGCCTCCAAAAATTGAGCCGTGGAAAGGCCAACACCCACGTAGAGACAACTGCCTTACGAAGGCACATGCAGAAAAGGCACAAACTGCAATGGGAAGAGCACCAGAGGAAAAGCAGCACATAAAAGAAAAGCCACCCTTCTTCTCCTCTTCCTCCTTCAGGTGCAGCATCTTCAGCCTCTTCTCCCTTGCACCTTCAAAATCACAGCCACCCTCCTCCACTCCGCCTCTCACTCTCACCTTGAGTGGTTCCTGCTCCTCTGCCCACAGCAGCAGTCAGGTGTCGTGAGGGAAATCTTTGAGCGGAAGAAGTCAATTTCTGGCAGTCACCCCCTTGCCCGGCGTCTGACAGCTGGCTTTGCGGAACTGTTAGCTCGCCTGCTGTTACCATACCAGCTGGTGGACTCTGAGGCCTTCCGTAAATTTGTGGCTATTGAGACTCCGCAGTGGAAGATACCAGGCCGCAATGATTTCTCTAAAAAGGCGATACCCAAACTGTACCATTAAGTTGAGAGGCAAGTGGTGTCATCTCTGGCACACAGCGTTGGGTCAAGGGTCCATCTGACCATGAATGCCTGGTCTGCCAAGCATGGTCAGGGCAGGTACATTACTTATACAGCCCATTGGGTCAACCTGGTGACCGCTGACAAGCAGGGAGTACGTAGCTGTGCAGCGGACCTACTTGTGACACCTCCACGGCTTCTAGGCAGGCCTGCTGCTACCTTCTCTCCTCCTGCTACATCCTCTTCACTGTCGTCTGCCTCCTCCTCCTTGGCTGAGTGGCAGCACAACTCTACTGGTGCTGTGATCTCCTATCCAGCTACATAGCCCTGGCTCCCCAGGGCCTATGCTGCATGCCAGGTACGACGGTGTCACGCCATCTTAGACATGTCTTGCCTTAAAGCGGAGAGTCACACTGGAGCAGCTCTCCTGGCCTCTCTGAACAAACAGATGGATCAGTGGTTGACCCCGCACCAACTGGAAATTGGCAACGTGGTGTGTGACAACGCCAGCAATCTCATTTCAGCTTTGAATTTGGGAAAGTTGACACATGTACCCTGCATGGCACATGTGCTCAATCTCGTAATTCAGAGATTTTTGGTTAAGTAACAAGGCTTACAGGACATTCTAATGCAGTCCAGGAAGGTGTGTGGGCATTTCAGGTGGAATTCGACCCTCCTGACGATTGACCGCCTGCTACAACAGGAGAAAGCCATGAAACTGAATCTCTACAACTACAGTCAAAGGACACAGTCTGGGGAGATGGGGATGTTCTGGCTGAAGTACTGGACACTGATGCGAAGTGCCTGCAGGCTCATGTGGCCGTTTGAGGAGGTGACAAACCTGGTGAGTCGCAGTGAAGGCGCCATCAGTGACTTGATCCCATATGCTTTCTTACTGGAGTGTGCCGTGCGTAGAGTGGTGGTTCAAGCTGTGGAGGAGCGTGAACAGGAACAGGAATGGGAGGAAGAGTTTTGGGATCAATTCTCAGCAGAAGCAGATGATTCCACAACACCTGCGGCAGCACAGATGAGGAGGAGGAAGAGTCATTTGGGGGAAGAGGAATCAAATGATGAGGAAGGTGTTGTTTTGGAGGAGGAGGAGGATGAGGCTGAAGAACAACCATAGCAGGTGTCGCAGGGGGCTTGTGCTGCTCAACTTTACCATGGTATTGTTTGCGGCTGGGGGGAGGAGGAGAACTTAGCTAACATCACTGAGGAAGAGCAAGAGAAGATGGATAGTATGTCTGCAACCAACTTTGGGCAGATGGTGTCTATCATGCTGTCCAGCCTGTTGAGGGACCCCTGTATAAAAAAACTCAAGGTGAATGAGCTGTACTGGCTGGCCACGCTACTAGACCCTCGGTAAAGGCACAAAGTGGCAGAGATGTTTCCAAATCACCAGAAGGCAGAAAGGATGCAGCACTTGCAGAACAAGCTGGCAGCTATGCTTTACAATGCGTTTAAGGGTGATGTAACATCACAACGCAATAAAGGTACCACTGCCAGTAATCCTTCTCCCATGTCCTCGCAGGCAAGGACAGGACGCTTTAGCGATCTCATGGTGATGTCGGACATGCGGACATTCTTTAGTCCAACGCCTCGCCTTAGCACTTCCAGGTCCATGATCCACCAACGCCTGGACCAGCAGGTAGCCGACTACCTGGCCTTAAGTGTGGATGTAGACACTGTGAGCAGCGATGAACCTTTGGACTACTGGGTGCGCAGGCTTGACCTGTGGCCAGAGCTGTCCCAATTTGCCATCCAACTTCTGTCTTGCCCTGCCTCAAGCGTCCTGTCAGAAAGGACATTCAGCACAGCTGGAGGTATTGTCACTGAGAAGAGAAGTCGCCTAAGTCAAATCAAAATGAATGAGGCATGGATTCCGCAGGGCTACTGCCCGCCTGAAGACTAAGTTAGTCCCCGCACACAGCATCTCGCCTGCACGCCGTGTGACTGCCTGCCCCATGACTAAGTCGGTCCCCACACAGCATCTCTGCCTGCAGGTCGCTTGACTGCCTTCCCCGCCACCACCAACAAGGTCCAGGACTCCAGGCGGATTCCTGAATTTTTAAGGCTAGCAGCGTCTGCTATAATAATTTTTCTGGTACGTGTACATGCCTGCCGAATTTTTGTGGCTGCACTGCAGATGCAACAACAAAACAAAAAGGCATGTACATGTGTCAATTCCCCTTCATGATTGTTACCTTGCCGCGGTGAAGGGGCTTGCGTATCACAATGAAGCTATGGCCACCGGCTAAATGAGTGTTTTGGGAGGTGGCACACCAAAGATAATAAGGTCGTTGCTTCATTGTGGACAGACCAAATTTGATCAGCTGGACAATCACTGTTGTTCTGTCATTGAGCTACCTCAGCCTGGCGACCATATGGGCTTGAAAACCGCTATCGCATGCACTATCACCATGGTGTGCACCAGTCCAGCATGGCCGTCACAACACAAACAGCTGTTTGCGGTGCGTTACACAGTGATTTTGGTGTGTCAGTGTGAAGCAGTACTCTAATGACACTCCCTGATTGATGTATACACATGCAAGATGTTTAACCTGCCTGGCGTTCTATTAAGATCGCCAGGCAGGCTGCGGGAGGGTTTTTTTTTAATAAAAAAAAAACTATTTCATGCAGCCAACTGAAAGTTGGCTGCATGAAAGCCCACTAGAGGGCGCTCCGGAGGCGATCTTCCGATCGCCTCCGGCGCCCAGAATAAACAAGGAAGGCCGCAATGAGCGGCCTTCCTTGTTTTGCTTATATCGTCGCCATAGCGACGAGCGGAGTGACGTCATCGACGTCAGCCGACGTCGTGACGTCAGCCGCCTCCGATCCAGCCCTTAGCGCTGGCCGGAACTTTTTGTTCCGGCTGCGCAGGGCTCAGGCGGCTAGGGGGGCCCTCTTTCGCCGCTGCTCGCGGCGAATCGCCGCAGAGCGGCGGCGATCAGGCAGCACACGCGGCTGGCAAAGTGCCGGCTGCGTGTGCTGCTTTTTATTTCAGCCAAATCGGCCCAGCAGGGCCTGAGCGGCAGCCTCCGGCGGTACTGGACGAGCTGTGCTCGTCCAGACCGCCCAGCAGGTTAACCTCCTTGGCAGTAACCCCGAATGTAGGCCGATTTGTTTAATTTTTTTTTGTTGCACGCAGCTAGCACTTTGGTAGCTGCATCAGCACACCTATCGCGGCTGCCCCGCGCTCGATCGCCGTTATCCGTCGCGCCGCGTGCCCCTCCCCCCAGACCCCGTGCGCTGCCTGGCCAATCAGTGCCAGTCAGCGCTGAGGGGTGGTTCGGGACTCCCAATGACGTCCCGACGTCGGTGACGTCATCCCACCCCATCGCCATGGCGACGGGGGAAGCCCTCCAGGGAAGCCCTCCTGATTGGAGATCGCCGAAGGCGATCGAAGCGGGCGGGGGAATGTCGCTGAGCAGCTACTATCATGATGATATAAGAAAAAAAAAAAAAAAAACTGCTGTGCTGCCTCCTGGCGGATTTTTTTATACCGCCAGGGGGGTTAAAGCACTTTAGGCCTGCAATTTAGCATGCAATGTGATTTCTGCCCTTAAAATGCTGCTTTGCGTCAAATCCAGATTTTTCCCCGGGACTTTTGGCATCTATCCCACTCATCCATGCAAAAACTCAGATGTTTGACCCCTTGAAACATCTTTTCCATCACTTTTGTGGCCAGCATAAATGTTTCTAGTTTTCAAAGTTCGCCTCCCCATTGAAATCTATTGCGGTTCGCAAAAGTTTGCAAGTTCGTGAACATTTGCGGAGGTTCGCAAACCCGGTTTGCGAACCTAAAATCGGAGGTTCAGGCCATCTCTACCTATGAATCTGATGTTCTGCGATAGTTCAGATTCATTTACATTCTTGTAAAATAAGAACCTCTCGTATATGATGAACCATACAATTGAAACATTTTTTTTAGCACAATAAAGTCTCACTATAGATTCCCTTTGAAATTCCCAGCATTAGAATGCACTGCATGCATGCCATTCTTTTCAGAACTCATTTAGCTCCATTTTCAGCCTGTTGTCATCAGTGAATCCCGTCCTTCCTGAAAACCCAACATAAATAACCCGGCAAACATCTGTCAGCCCATTGGCATATTGTACATTTTCAGACTAACTTCCTGCTTCCATTTATAAATGAATTACTTCTGAATAATAATTCTATTCTGTAACCTTTTTTCGTTATGAGATGTTTCAATATTTAACAAATGAATGTTTTTTTCCTTTTTCCCCCACACTCTTTAATGTGGATGATTAATCCAGATAAAAGGTTTTGCCTGCTGTTTCCAAGGACAAGTTTAAAAATGAGATGTCTCATTGCAGAGAGTGCTGGTCTAATGAGCAGCCTCTCAGAATTATTATTGCTAACCATTAGGTTGGTAAAATGCCTTGCTATGGATTATTCTGGGGGACAGAATGCCCCTCAATCAAACAGAGGAGATCAAGAGACCCTTCTGTGTGATGGAATGAGGTTTTTTTTTTATTTTGCAGAGCAACTAATTTCTTAGCTACTCTAAGGATCATGAACTACATATTTTGTGGCCGACACCCAATTCTATCACAACATCTACTGGTTTAACGTTACAAAATGTTACCTGCTTTCTCCAAGGTAGCAGAATTTACTTTGTTACTGACTTTCTTACTGGCATTTCTCATCTACATTTATTGGTCCAATCAGTTGTGGATTACTGCTTTTGCATGGGTGCAAACCTGCTCATACTAGTGACTTCAAAGTATTTTATAACAGTATGCTACATGCACACCTGCAACTGGATTAATGGAGAATTTCCAAAACCGTTACTGGATTGGGCACTTGGAGGTAGTGTTGGTGTTCGTATTTGGAATCCTGCATTCAAAAATCCAAATTATTTCAAACACTGCTCTTCAGTAGCCAAGCTAGTGGAGAGGGTCACAAGGTTGTGATCACGCTTCATGTGACTTCGATGCTTCAGAGGAGGCATCAGAGTCACTTGGGAGCACGGCGTGAGTGACCTCTCCATGACCCTGTCCACTAGCTTGAGGGATGAAATGTGGCGTCTAGCAGAATTCAAGCTTCCAAATTCAGTATCCTGAATTCAAACACCAACACTACTAAAGGGAATTATATTTGTAATTTGTATCTTTGAAAAGAGAACTGTACTTCACATTTGATCATCTGAAAAGCTTCTAAACATCTCAAGGTAACTGGCTCACACATCAATTTAAATGAATCGGGAGATAACAGAGAGACAGATTGTCGGTAGTACAGCTGTAAAGCCTTTTGGACATCCTATATCAGTGCTGTCCAGCTTCACAGGCATGGAGAAACATTTTTTTCAGACTCCCCCCCCCCCCCGACTACATGGTAGAGGGCAGACTTCAATAAATAGTGTTCTTGCTTAGACCTGCCCACTCCCCACCCCAAGAAGATAGAAAAAAAACACATTCTGGACTGGCAGCAGCTTTTCACAAAATACACATAATCTGGCAGTGAATTCCCACAAAATGCAATTATATCGGCAGCAGTTTCCAACAAAATGCCATTAGATTGGCAGCAGTTTCCAACAAAATGCCATTAGATTGGCAGCAGTTTCCCATAAAATGCAATCATATTGGCAGCAGTTGATGCACATGTACATCCATCCCCCACAGCAGATACAGGCATTAGGTGCAACTAGACCCCGCCCCCCTCACTCCCCAGATATGAGCATTAGGTGAAATAGGAGCAAGTGGGCAATACTAAGTGCCATCTCTCTCTCTTCTTCCACCCCCTCCCTCCCCACAACAGCAGCCTCAAGTGGCCTAATCGGTGAGCTGCTAGTAATTCACAGTTAATGCAAACATGATGCAGATTTTATGAATGTATGAATGAATGTATGTATGAATGTATGCAACTTGGTAATTATCAAGGTAATATATCAAGGACATGCAGAAGCTGCTGTATTTGATTGGTTCAATTCCAAGCCCCATACATTTCCATCCACTGGCATTTCATTTATGTTTTTGCATTTTATTGGCCATCCCTATCAGTACATCAAATGAGAAAACAAAATAAAATATTATGATAAACAGGGAAGATGATTTATAAATGTTGTTTTAAGTATTGTTTTCCTATGATCAGAAAAAAGTCTCACTTAACTTTTCTGGAAAGAAAAACACACACAAAAAAAAAAAAACGTGCATAGAGTAAGCACTTGTGTGCTCTTGTGCAACATCCATGATGGGTCATCCAGAATTCAGAAGTGATACTTGCTCATTACTATGGAGCTGTTTCACCTACATGATGGCTGGTGCTATAAAACATTCCTGCAAGAGATAAATAAGTCCACCTCCCCCAACCACATTATTATCACCTTATTCCCCAACAGTGTCAGGAGGTCAGGAAAGCAGAGTCTTTCCACATGAGGCTCTGACCCATGGGTGCTCCCACCTAATGCAACTTTTAATCTTGGGGAAGAGAGGATATCCTGCAAGAATGATGTTATGTGTGTGTCCCCACGTAAACTTCCATGTTCTGGCTATGGTATGAAGTTGCACCTGGTTATACTGCAGCTACAGTTTCGTCTGGTAGATTGAAAAAACAACTATCAAAGAAACTGTTCTTCTGTAAACCCCCACATACCTATAGAGCTTTTAGCCAGCAACACTAGTAAGCTTTTCAGGGGTCTCTGAAGTATAAGTATTAAGAATGAAGGTGCAGAGTCTGAAACAACATGTGGCGCTAATCCTAACTAGAGATGTCGCGAACCTCCGATTTTCCGCAGAAGGTTCAGTTCGCAGGAACTTCCGCGAACCGCAATAGACTTCAATGGGGAGGCGAACTTTGAAAACTAGAAACAGTTCTGCTGGACAGAAAAGTGATGGAAAAGATGTTTCAAGGTGTCTAACACCTGAGATCTTGCAGTGACTACAAGAGGGGACATTTTTTTTTACAAAAATACCTTATATTTTTTGAGAAAATAATTTTAAAGTAACTCCTTCTGACCGTGGGAAAATTAAACGCCCGCTGACTTTAGCAGTTGATAGCAAAGCCCCTTTAAAAGCTAGAAACACCAAAATTACTGGGAATGTTAAGAAGAACAGTGGGAACAAGAGGATTTTTTTTTTCAAAAAGACCTTATACTTTTTGAGAAAATCGATTTTAAAGTTAAAAAAGAGTTGATTCATAAAAAAGAACCGATTCATTAAAATGATCCGGCTCATTCATGAGCCGTTAGTATAGCAGAGAATGCATCCTCGGCAGGACGTGAAGCTGCTGGCTCTCGCTGCTATCTCTCCCCACCCGCCTGAAACTGTCAACCCCCACCTAGGCTGGCACCCAGTGCACCCATGGGTGCACTGGGTGCCAGCCTAGGTGGGGGTTGACAGGTGCAGGCAGGCAGGTGGGGAGAGACAGCGAGAGCTAGCAGCTATGCGTCTGAAAGGACACATTCTCTGCTATGTAGGTGGGGGGCTTCGGAGATCTTCAATCAACTTAATAGAAGATCGCAACATACGAGGATACAGTTCATTGGATCATTTACCGTGGGAAAACTTTTTTAAAGGTACAGGTAAGTATTTATGGTTAATTTAGAATAATAAAATACTTTTCTCGTGGTTGTGTTTTTATTTCATTTAACCCTTTGTGGAAATGGGTAAGGGGTACTTTGTACCCCTATACTCATTTCTCCTGGGAGGGGGGTGGGCATCTGGGGTCCCCTTCTTAAAGGGAACTCCCAGATGCCACAATGAACCCCCCCCCAGGGAGTCGTCGGTGATTTTACCACTTTTGCACCCCTGTAACTCTGGTTTGCAGAGCTGTGGGAAACCCATCTTTGTATTCCAAGTATAACAATATGCCTTCCACCTGCATGAGACATGTCGTGAGATTCAGACGTTGCTAACGGCCATGGCTGCGATTTATGTTCGTCAGAATTTCCACCATTGACATTGCCCAAATAAACAGGTTTTTGTGACCCAAGCCTTCCCCTCCCCCCCCCCCCCGGAGCCCTTGTCCAATCCATGGACAAGGGGCTCTTCCCCACCTCCAGTGCCCCAGGAGAAGGTGGGGGCGATGACTCCCTGGGGGGGGTTCATGGTGGCATCTGGGAGTCTCTTTTAAGAAGGGGACCTCAGATGCCCACCCCCCTCCCAGGAGAAATTACCCATTTCCACAAAGGGTTAAATGAAATAAAAACACAGCCACAAGAAAAGTATTTTATTATTCTAAATTAACCATAAATACTTACCTGTACCTTTAAAAAAGTTTTCCCACGCCAATATCCACGGTAAACGATCCAACGAACTACATCCTCTTATGTTGCGATCTTCAATTAAGTTGATTGAAGATCTCCGACGCCTCCCACATAGCAGAGAATGCGTCCTTTCGGACGCATAGCAGCCGGCTCCTGCTGTCTCTCCCCACCTCCTCACCTGTCATCCTCACCTAGCCTGGCACCCATGGGTGCACCGGGTGCCAGGCTAGGTGAGGGTGACAGGTGCAGGCAGGTGGAGAGAGACAGCAGCGGAGCCGGCAGCTTCATGTCCTGCTCAGGACGCATTCTCTGCTATAATAAAAGGTTCATGAATCATCCGGTTCTTTTTAATGAATCGGTTCTTTTTTTATGAATCGGCTCAGTTTACGTTGAAACTTTAAAATTGATTTTCTCAAAAAGTATAAGGTCTTTTTGAAAAAAAAAATTTCCTCTTGTTCCCACTATTCCACTTAACATTCCCAACAATTTTGGTGTTTTTACTATGTAAGGGGGCTTTGCTATTTACCGCTAAAGTCGGGGCCATTAAAGTTTATGGGCGAACCAAACTTTTTGGAAAAAAGGTTCCCGGTTCTCTGCAAAGGCGAACCACCTGAAGTTCGCCTGGAACCGTTCACCGGCGAACCGTTCGCTACATCTCTAATCCTAGCAATTTGTCGAAATTAAATGAATTGATAACCTTATTTATCAGCATATGTAAAATGTAGTTTAGGATTCATTATAGGACATATTAGCCGAACATTAATAAAGCATTAGTAACTTTTTAGGACAAACTGGTAAAAATATGTGCAGCTTACTTTAACCCCAGAGAACTGCTTCTCCTGTGTGTTAAATAGAGCCTTTCCTAGGTGGAGCAAAACAGGTAAGGAAAGCACAGCCCTCTTAGTCTTTACAAGGCAGGTATAATATTACAAACAGATGAACTTTCAGGTTTTTCTTCTAATCTGCATGATTTTCAATCTATAGAAGGAGTAGTTTGGGTCAGACAGTTAGAGATGGCCCGAACCTCCGATTTTCGGTTTGCGAACTGCAATAGACTTCAATGGGGAGTCGAACCTTGAAAACTAGAAACACTTCTGCTGGCCACAAAAGTGATGAAAAAGATGTTTCAAGGGGTCTAACATCTGAGTTTTTGCATTGATGAGTGGGACAGATGCCAAAAGTCCCGGAATTTTTTTTTTTTAAGGGCAGAAATCACATTGAATGCTAAATTGCAGGCCTAAAGTGCTTTAACCTCCCTGGCGGTTAATTTTTTTTGCCAAATTGGCAAAAATCCTTTTTTTTAAATTTTTTTTTGTTTCATGTAAAGCTACCAGAGTGGTAGCTACATGAAACACCACTAGAGGGCGCATGTGTCCCTCTAGTGCGATCGTCGCTGGCATCTATAGCAAACAGGGGAATGCGTATATAACGCGTTCCCCTGTTTGGCTTCTCCTGTCGCCATGGCGACGATCGGGATGACGTCAGCCGACGTCCTGACGTCAGACACCTCCGATCCAGCCCATAGCGCTGCCCGGAACTCATTGGTCCGGGCAGCGCAGGGCTCTGGCGGGGGGGACCTCTTTCGCCGCTGCGTGCGGCCGATCGCCGCAGAGCGGCGGCGATCAAGCTGTGCGCGCGGCTAGCAAAGTGCTGGCTGCGCGCACAGCAATTTACAGTGTAAAAATCGGCCCACCAGGGGCTGAGATCTCCCCCTGCGTGGCATAGCCCGAGCTCAGCTCGGGCTTACCGCCAGGGAGGTTAAAGAGTAACTGTTAGCCCCAAAAATCTAATTTAATCTCTATTGTTTTAATTACTTTGTAAGGGAGCCAAAAAGGCAATGCTGAAGTTAAAAAGCAATCTAATTTTTTTACGGTGTAGCCTTTTTCCCAAGCTTCTAAGGAGGACGCAAAGCCGCATAACAGATACTGCAGAGCATGCAGAGCATGCCCATGTCTGCCCAACCCCCCTCTCCTCCCCAGGACCAGGTGCCGATGTCTGTCCGCTCCCCCCCCCCCCCCAAGAGCCGATGTCTGTCCGACCCCCAGGACCAGGTGCCGATATCTTCTCACCCCAAAAAGCTGACACGGAGAGAGCGCGGGAGCGGAGTACATCTACCCACTTCCAGCACCGCCACCGCATAGCAGCCGCCGCCGAGTCACTTGTGAGAGAATCACGAGCAGGAGAGAGATGCACGGCGGCGGCTGCTCTGTGGTGGCGGCGCTGGAAGTGTGTAGATGTACTCCGCTCCCGCTCTCTCTCCGTGTCAGCTTTTTGGGGTGAGAAGATATCGGCACCTGGTCCTGGGGGGGTCGGACAGACATCGGCTCTTGGGGGGGGGGGCGGGTTGGAGGGGGAGCGGACAGACATCGGCACCAGGTCCTGGGGGGGGGGGGGGAGAGGGGGTCGGGCAGACATCGGCACCTGGTCCTGGGGGGGAGAGGGGGGTCAGGCAGACAAGGGCATGCTCTGCAGTATCTGTTATGCGGCTTTGCGTCCTCCTTAGGAGCTTGGGGAAAAGGCTACACAGTAAAAAAATTAGATTGCTTTTTAACTTCAGCATTGCCTTTTTGGCTCCCTTACAAAGTAATTAAAACATTGCAATAGAGATTTAAATTTAATTTTTGGGGTTAACAGTTACTCTTTAAAGAGACTCTGTAACAAAATTTTCAGCCTTATTTCTTCTATCCTATACGTTCCTATACCTGTTCTAATGTGATCTGTCTTACTGCAGCCTTTCCTAGTTGCACAGTGGCTGTATTATTTCTGTTATATAATTAAATCTTCTTTCCTCTGACGGCTTTGTCGGGGTCAGGCACTCAGGCAAGAATGTGCTGCACTGCTTGTTATAGGCAGAAGCTATACACACCCTCTCCATGACTGGACAGCATGAAAGATGCCATCTGCACAAAGTTGGATGCAGACATACTATCCATCTCCTTTTGCTCTTCCTCAGTGACGTCAGCTAAGTTCTCCTCCGCCCCGCAGCCATGAACAATACCATGGGAAAGTTGAGCAGCACAAGCCCCCTGCGACGCCTGCTACGGTTGTTCTTCTGCCGCTGCCTCCTCCTCCAAAGAAACACCTTCCTCATGATCCGAGTCTGACTCCTCCTCCCCACACGACTCTTCCTCCTCCTCCTCGTCTGTGCTGCCGCAGGTGTTGAGGAAACATCTGGTTCTGATGAGAATTGATCCCACAATACTTCCTCCTGTAACTGTTCCTGTTCACGCTCCTCCACAGCTTGATCCACCACTCTACACACGATACGCTCCATGAAGTAAGTGTACGGGATCAAGTCGCTGATGGTGCCTTCACTGCAACTCACCAGGTTGGTAACCTCCTCAAACGGCCGCATGAGCCTGCATGCATTTCGCATGAGTTTCCAGTTGTTTGGCCAGAACATCCCCATCTCCCTAGACTGTGTCCTACTATAGTTGTAGAGGTACCGGGTAACAGCTTTCTCCTGTTCTAGCAGGCGAGAGAACATAAGGAGGGTCGAATTCCAGCAAGTCGGGTTATCGCAATTCAGGCGTCTCACCGGCAACTTGTTTCTCCGCTGAATATCGGCACAGCGTGCCATGGCCGTGTAAGACCGCCTGAAATGCCCACACAACTTCCTGGCCTGCTTCAAGACATCCTCTAAGCCTGGGTACTTTGACACAAATCTTTGAATGACTAGATTCAGCACATGTGCCATGCAGGGTACATGTGTCAGCGTTCCCAAATTCAAAGGAGACTGCTGCCATTGTCACACCACGTTGCCGATCCCCAGCTGATGCGAGGTCAGCCACTGATCCACCTGTTTGTTAAGCGCAGCCAGGAGAGCTGCTCCAGTGTGACTCTCCGCTTTGAGGACATGGATGGCATGACACTGCCGTACCTGGCATGCAGCATAGGCCCTGGGGAGATGGGGCTGTGTAGCTGGAGAGGAGATCACAGCACCAGTAGAGTGAAACTGCCACTCAGCCAAGTAGGAGGAGGATGAATAGAGTGAAGAGGATGTAGCAGGAGGAGAGGAGGTGGCAAGAGGCCTGCCTGCAAGCCGTGGAGGTGTCACAAGTTGGTCCGCTGCACAGCCACGTACTCCCTGCTTGCCATCGGTCACCAGGTTGACCCAATGGGCTGTGTAAATAATGTGGCTGCCCTGACCGTGCTTGGCAGACCAGGCATCCGTGGTCAGGTGGACCCTTGACCCAACGCTGTGTGCCAGAGATGACACCACTTGCCGGTACAGTTTGGGTATCACCTTTTAGAGATAATTGCGGCCTGGTATCTTCTACTGTGGTGTACTAATGGCCACAAATTTATGAAAGGCCTCAGGGTCCACCAGCTGGTATGGTAACAGCTGGCAAGCTAACAGTTCCACCAAGCCAGCTGTCAGAAGCCAGGCAAGGGGGTGACTGGCAGAAATTGGCTTCTTCCACTCAAATATTTCCTTCACAGACACCTGGTTGCTGTGGGCAGAGGAGCAGTAACTGCTCAAGGTCAGAGACGGAGTGGAGGAGGGTGGCTGTGAAGGTGCAAGGGAGAAAGCAGCTAAAGATGCTGCACCTGAAGGAGGAAGAGGAGAAGGAGGGTGGCTTTTCTTTTGTGTGCTGCTTTTCCTCTGGTGCTCTTCCCATTGCAGTTTGTGCCTTTTCTGCATGTGCCTTTGTAAGGCAGTTGTCCCTACGTGGGTGTTGGCCTTTCCATGGCTCAATTTTTGGAGGAAGAGAGAACAGATGGCATTGCTCGGATCTTTGGCAGACACATTAAAAAATGTCCAAACCGCTGAGACCCCTTGGGATGATGGCACTATGGTGGCATCAGCAGCTGACGTTGAAGGGCATGTTGGCTGGCTGTCCATAGGTGGTGATACATGGCACCGGACACTGCCACCAGCTGTTTCTGATGACGAGCTCCCCCGGCTTCTTTCAGCAACTCATCCCCTCCTACTCCTCTCTGACTCCCCCACGTGGCATCCGTATCATTGTCATCATCATAAATATCCTGCCCAGCTTCGGTTTCCTCAGACACCTCCAAAACTGCACCAACAGCAGGTACTTCATCATCCCCCTCCTCACACGTTACGTCCATAGTGTCGCCTAACTCAGACATATGAGGTGGTGTTACTTGCTTAGTGCCAACATCTTGTTGTAACAATAATGGCTGTGCATCAGTGATTTCCCCACCAAATAACTTGCCTGCGTAGTGTCAAATGTAGAAGATGTGGTGCTTGTAGTAGCGCTAGTGAATGCGGAAGATGAGGTGTTCTTTTTTTAAATAGTCAACCATGTCCTGGCAAACTTGGGAGTTGATGGGGCGTGCCTTCATTTGAGCACTGTACTTTGGTCCAGGGCCGCACAAAATCACATCAGCATGACCTCACACAGACCTGCCGAGTGGCCTTCCTCTGGTCTGCCTCTACCAGTTTTGTCCATTTTGTCCATAACGGTGGGGGAGGGGGATGAAGTGAAAGGTATGCACTGACTTGACTAATACAATGTGCAGTCACACAGGTGCAGTTAACAGGTATGCACGGAGTGGTATATCACACTGCGTGCACTCACGTAGGTAGGTGGGTGCACTGAACACAACAGGTAGGTATATGCAGTGATGGGTATTATAATATGCACCTGTCACACACAGACAGGTACCGGGCAGGCACAGTGACACTACGTGGTGCTCACGTAGGTAGGTGGATGCACTGCCAAGGAGGTTATGGCCTTTGATGTACCCCAAATCCTCAGTGCCATGCATAGCCCAATTTTACTGGTTCGAGCTATGAAATGCACTGGGTAAAGAAGAAGTTTTGCAAAAATTTTCAAATTTAAAACACATACAAATAAGACATTTCTCCCAGAGTAAAATGAGATAAATTACTTTTCTCCTATGTTGCTGTCACTGACAGTATGTAGTAGAAATCTGATTTTTCCGATGTCCATCTCTCCATAGGGATTCTCAGCATGGCCTTTACTCTTTAAAAATGTTAAAACAAACAAAAGACGAGCACGCATAATTAAGCAAGAAACATTGCTATTTTCACCACTATTTGTACAAAAAGTGTGTGTGTGTGTGTGTGTGTGTGTGTGTGTGTGTGGGGGGGGGGGGGGGGGGGGGGGATAGGTCCTAGACCTGACGCAATCATTAGAAGCACAAAAGAAAAGAGACACCCCCTGTTGTATATATATATATATATATATATATATATATATATATATAGATAGAATACTAACAGAGAGCACAGTAATTGGTCAAAGAGGCCAAGAGTAAATGCAAGAATACTTTATTGTTGCCAACTACAAAAATTAAAAACAAGACAGCCGTGCCTAGGTCATAGGCCCCAAATGTAATTAATAAGATGCTTGAGCCCTGCATATATAGGTATTAAATAAATCAAAGTTACAATTGATACGCCTCACTCAAGAGATTGTAGTGTCAATATCTTCCAGTGTCAGAAATGTATATAAAGGTAGGTAATAGCCTGACACCATGCCGCAATCACATCAAGAGAAAGACGCACAAAGAACCTGTCCTATATATAAATGTTTTTCCTGTCACAGTCTGCACCAAACAATAAAGTGCTAGTGTTATATATGCAACAACATTACAACATGTGAAACAAGGGAATTGGTGTGAAAAAATATGCACAATATAATAATAAATTAACCACACAATACAATATAAATAAATTGCACAATACAATATAAATTCAAATATATAAACATGAAAAAACCGTGATAAAACACACTAGAATAGATGTAATGTGCTCCAAGAATGGGTATATAGGTGAGCTGATAGGCTGAGTAGAGCTGTGAGGTAGCATGGAAACAGTTCTCATTAGTGAGTAGTGTTGGGCGAACAGTGTTCGCCACTGTTCGGGTTCTGCAGAACATCACCCTGTTCGGGTGATGTTCGAGTGCGGCCGAACACCTGATGGTGTTCGGCCTTTTAAGTTCGGGTTCGGCCCGCAGGCATAAGGGGGGAGCATGCCCCGATCGCGGGGGGGGGTCGGAAATTCCCCCCCACCCCCTCCGCTAGCACTCCCCCCTCTGCCCGCTTCCCCATACAAAAGTTTCAGGAAGTACCGGTCCGGTGGTAGTGGGTGGCTGGCAGTGGGCGCCACTGTGAAGTGAGTGACTGAGGAGGAGGAGTCCGGAGAGTGACGCGTTGAGGGAGGCCGGGCAGCGGGCGGTTCAGCAGTAGTACCGAGCGCTAGCGGAGGGGGTGGGGGGAATTTCCGACCCCCCCCTCCCGCGATCGGGGCATGCTCCCCCCTTATGCCTGCGACCCCATAGGGCCCCCAAAAGCGGGATGTTCGGGGAGTTCGGGGTTCGGCCCGAACATGCCGAACATTGCGGCCATGTTCGGCGAACTTTCCCGAACCCGAACATCCAGGTGTTCGCCCAACACTATTAGTGAGGTGTAATGATCTGGGGGCGATTTCCACAGTCAGCGCACACCAAGTGCGCTGAAGCAGATGGAAATCCCCCACAATCACAGAAGCAGAGTACCCAGTATATATTTGTAGAGGAGAATTCCAACCAGCAGGTGGAGCCGTGGAGCACAGAGGAACAAGTTCTCTGTACATCCACAGATGCCAGATAGAAATTGCACCATGAAGCAACACAGGGCACTACAAACAAGGTAGCAACTCAAAAGAGAGCCAGAACAGAAACAGACTGTATGAATGTCTACCAATCTAATCGCCACCCAGTGACGGTCGACATATCACAAGCGAACAGACTAGAGTGAGAAAGCCAATCGCAAGAGAGGCGATTGCTCTCAGAAACACAAGACTGAGCAAAGACAAAGCAAGAATAGTGTAAAGGAATATACAGCAAATAACCACAATCCGAACAGCAAGGAAAAGAACAAATAAACTAAACGCGGTCACTGCACGTTATGTGCAACAGTGACAAGCCATTTAATTGCACGGTCACCGCACGTTAAGCGCAACAGTGCCAAAACGTACCAATCCTGACTGACAAGTGAACACGAACAACAAAGACAAACAGATACCGAGAACGCTTGCTAATCGGTTGCCTAACACCAGGCAACAGCAAGCGTTTGCTCTAGACAAAACAGACTAAACGATTCACTATCAGCCACCACTGGAGATAGTGTAATCGCAAGTACAGGACAAGACAAAACTAGACAGTACAAATAATACACAAAGCTGACAGCACTAGGAGTGCAAAGTGCACTCCCCAATAATTAACTACACTAGAATATTCAGCAATAAGATATACAAAGATGCTGAGGCTGTAAAGTCAGTCTTCACCAAACAGAACCTATGATGAGCAAGGAATTCTGGGAGGAAGTGACATTTATACTAAAAACCTTCAAAGGAAGCAGACAAGCAGATTGCAAGATAAGTGGAAAAGAAATCAGTCAACCTTGCAAACTGACAAAAGGCCTCTTTTCCCTGGACTGAACTATGCAACCTGCATAGGAAACCAACAAACTGTGCAGGGAATCAAGGCCACCAGAGCGGATTCTGATATGAGGTAAAAGAATGTAATGAATGATAAGAAAATAGAATGTAGTAGGGTGGTAACAAGATAGGTTACGAATAGTGAGGTAGATAAAACACAGTGAATAGGTTGGAGGCAGAGAGTGGAGGAGAAAGACTCAAGGCTCACTTCAGTGAATGAATAAGGAGACCTAGGAGCGGCTGCATAGGAGCTATCCGCGCCGTCCGACTAGTTCCGCCGAAGCTGCATAGGTCCCTTTCTATCTATACATATACAATAGGGGGTGTCTCTTTTCTTTTGTGCTTCTTTATTCTTTAAAAAGACATTCTCTGAAAAAGATTTACGCAAAGATGCTGGCCAGCCTCCCTGCTCACTATTTTGGCAGTTGGACGGATAAACTGCCATTTGCTAAGTGCTTTTAAAAACAAAGAAAACCCCAAGAACCACCCTATGAGAAGACAGGCTAGTCTAAAATTTGTCGGTAATGTCAGATTTCTACTACTTACTGTAAGCGACGGCAACACAGGAGAAAAGTAATTTATGGCTCATTTTATTCTGGGATAAATGTACTTCTTATTTGTATGTGTTTTAAATTTCAAGATTTTCGCAACAGTTCCTCTTAAAAAAAAGCATACGCTACAGTTAGTACACAACTACCTACTGCTTTAGGAAGCCATGCTTTACTAAACCATGAAGTGTAAGCCCCACATTGGTGTTGACTCCTTGCCATAGTTTTTAATTATTATCTTCAAAACCTAATTGTCAGCCGAAGGTTTATCAATTACTGCTTTTATGATTATAGGTCTGGAGAGATTGTGAGAGGTTATAATTCAGTTCAGAGATTCAATCAATCCTTGGCGGTTTTCTCCGGTTGAAATGACATTCTGGAAAACCACATATTAAGTATCAACATTCGAGTAGCTCATTTTATGTTCCCCATCATTACGTTGTTTTATAGATAATTATACTCCTTAATCCTTAATTACCTCGCATCCGTTTTTCCACTGATGATCTTTAACGTATTTCCTAACATCATTCATTTAACAGAAATATTATCTTTTAGAGAAAAGAAAATGGCTGTTTCAAACTACAGATGAAATAAATATAGCACTGTAGCTGTCAAAAGGTATAAAATACTCCCTTTTTCCTATAGATTATTAATAAAAATCAGCCTATTGAACTGATTTAAGCACCTATGGGAGTATTAATCAGACATTTTATCTTCTTTTTCAGTCATTCTTGTGGAAATTTTTGGTCCTTTCTCCGAGTTTTTGCTTCTTCCCTAACCACATCCTGGATCTCTGCACCATCTAGACAAAGTGGTGGGTGAACAGTCACCCTGGGATGAAAAAAACACAGAGGCATCGGAAGCTTAAAGTGGACTCAAATTAAAAATACAAGATTTCAGAAATAAAATGTATGTTCTAAATTATAATAATAAATAGCAGCCTTTCTTCAGCTGCATAATGACAAATATAAAATATTTTACATTTATTGGAGAAACCCCTCCCTTCCTTTCATATTGCCGGATAGAATCCGGCAAACTGGTGGAGTAGATGGTGTCCGGCAAAGGAGGAATTGCTAATGGCTGCCACCTGTATAACCCTAGTTATGGAAAGAGAAGGGTGAAAAGCATGCACTGAAATGTTTATAGGTTTGAAGGAGTGTTTATTTATCTCTGTATGTGTCAGAGTGGTGCAACTAAATATTTTGAATTAAAAAAATGTTTGGTTTGGGTCTGCTTTAAATGGTGCAGTATGTCACAAATGATAGAAGAAGTTAAATATAAATCGAGACTACTCACAAAGGGATTTTGCAAAGGGGTAACCAAAAACTACAGGCAGGTGGAGATCAATAACTCCACTCAGGGGTCCAGGCTAGCTGGAGATGGTTGCACTTTTCGAGAAGATGGCCCTAGAGGCACTTGATTTGGCCTGAGGAAGTGGGTAGGGACTAGTGTTGGGCGAACAGTGTTCGCCACTGTTCGGGTTCTGCAGAACATCACCCTGTTCGGGTGATGTTCGAGTTCGGCCGAACACCTGATGGTGCTCGGCCAAACCGTTCGGCCACATGGCCGAACTAAGAGCGCATGGCCGAACGTTCCCCGAACGTTCGGCTAGCGCTGTGATTGGCCGAACGGGTCACGTGGTTCGGACCCCGAACGCGCTCTGATTGGCCGAACGGGTCACGTGGTTCGGCCCGAACGCGCTCTGATTGGCCGTACGGTCACGTGGTTCGGGTAAATAAATACCCGAACCACGTCATATCTCCGCCATTTGTCTGTGGGTTTAGCTTTGGGTAGGCAGGCAGGGTAGTTTGCGCTCCAGCCACGCTAGCCAGGGTCCCCCCAGTCATTGTGTGTCGCTGCTGGGAACAGTAGTACACTGCTCGCTCAGCCACACTATATAGCATTGTGTGTACTGCCACTGTGTACCTCGCTCAGCCACGCTATATATAGCATTGTTTACTGCCACTGTGTGTACACGGCTCAGCCAAACTATATAGCATTGTGTGTACTGCCACTCTGTGTACACCGCTCAGCCAGACTATATAGCATTGTTTACTGCCACTCTGTGTACACCGCTCAGCCAGACTATATAGCATTGTGTGTACTGCCACTGTGTGTACACCGCTCAGCCAGACTATATAGCATTGTGTGTACTGCCACTCTGTGTACACCGCTCAGCCAGACTATATAGCATTGTTTACTGCCACTCTGTATACACCGCTCAGCCAGACTAGATAGCATTGTGTACACCGCTCAGCCAGACTATATAGCATTGTTTACTGCCACTCTGTGTACACCGCTCAGCCAGACTATATAGCATTGTGTGTACTGCCACTGTGTGTACACCGCTCAGCCAGACTATATAGCATTGTGTGTACTGCCACTCTGTGTACACCGCTCAGCCAGACTATATAGCATTGTTTACTGCCACTGTTGTGTACTGCCACTCTGTGTACACCGCTCAGCCAGACTATATAGCATTGTTTACTGTCACTCTGTGTACACCGCTCAGCCAGACTATATAGCATTGTGTGTACTGCCACTCTGTGTACACGGCTCAGCCAGACTATATAGCATTGTGTGTACTGCCACTCTGTGTACACCGCTCAGCCAGACTATATAGCATTGTTTACTGCCACTCTGTGTACACGGCTCAGCCAGACTATATAGCATTGTTTACTGCCACTGTGTGTACACGGCTCAGCCAGACTATATAGCATTGTGTGTACTGCCACTCTGTGTACACCGCTCAGCCAGACTATATAGCATTGTGTGTACTGCCACTCTGTGTACACCGCTCAGCCAGACTATATAGCATTGTTTACTGCCACTCTGTATACACCGCTCAGCCAGACTATATAGCATTGTGTACACCGCTCAGCCAGACTATATAGCATTGTTTACTGCCACTCTGTGTACACCGCTCAGCCAGACTATATAGCATTGTGTGTACTGCCACTCTGTGTACACCGCTCAGCCAGACTATATAGCATTGTGTGTACTGCCACTCTGTGTACACCGCTCAGCCAGACTATATAGCATTGTGTGTACTGCCACTCTGTGTACACCGCTCAGCCAGACTATATAGCATTGTGTGTACTGCCACTCTGTGTACACCGCTCAGCCAGACTATATAGCATTGTGTGTACTGCCACTCTGTGTACACCGCTCAGCCAGACTATATAGCATTGTGTGTACTGCCACTCTGTGTACACCGCTCAGCCAGACTATATAGCATTGTGTGTACTGCCACTCTGTATACACCGCTCAGCCAGACTATATAGCATTGTGTACACCGCTCAACCAGACTATATAGCATTGTTTACTGCCACTCTGTGTACACCGCTCAGCCAGACTATATAGCATTGTGTGTACTGCCACTGTGTGTACACCGCTCAGCCAGACTATATAGCATTGTGTGTACTGCCACTGTGTGTACACCGCTCAGCCAGACTATATAGCATTGTGTGTACTGCCACTCTGTGTACACCGCTCAGCCAGACTATATAGCATTGTGTGTACTGCCACTCTGTGTACACCGCTCAGCCAGACTATATAGCATTGTTTACTGCCACTCTGTATACACCGCTCAGCCAGACTATATAGCATTGTTTACTGCCACTCTGTGTACACTGCTCAGCCAGACTATATAGCATTGTGTGTACTGCCACTGTGTGTACACCGCTCAGCTAGACTATATAGCATTGTTTACTGCCACTGTGTGTACACGGCTCAGCCAGACTATATAGCATTGTGTGTACTGCCACTCTGTGTACACCGCTCAGCCAGACTATATAGCATTGTTTACTGCCACTCTGTATACACCGCTCAGCCAGACTATATAGCATTGTGTACACCGCTCAGCCAGACTATATAGCATTGTTTACTGCCACTCTGTGTACACCGCTCAGCCAGACTATATAGCATTGTGTGTACTGCCACTGTGTGTACACCGCTCAGCCAGACTATATAGCATTGTGTGTACTGCCACTGTGTGTACACCGCTCAGCCAGACTATATAGCATTGTGTGTACTGCCACTCTGTGTACACGGCTCAGCCAGACTATATAGCATTGTGTTTACTGCCACTCTGTGTCTGATGGGAACAGTAGTACACCGCTCACCCGCCACTGTATAGCATTGTGCTCTGTGTCGCTGCTGGCAATAGTGGTACACCGCTCACCCACCACTGTATAGCATTTCTGTACTGCCACTGTACTGCTGCCAGTCAGCGTGTACTGTAAGGATAAGTGAAATGAGGAAGAAATCCGGTGAAAGAGGGAGGGGCAAGGAAAGAGGTGTTTCCCCTGACGGTTCACGTACAGGCCACAGGGGAGCACCCAAGAAAACCCACTCAATACCGCCCATGTTGTCCAGGACAACAACCCTCACAGATCCAAAAGAACAGGACCAGATAATTACTTGGATGACCTCTCAAGCGTCCAGCAGTGGGTTAAGCAGCACCAGCACATCACGCACGAGGTCCGAGTCCTCAGCCAGTTACAAGGAGCCAGTGGGCACAAAGCTGACACAACCGGCAGCGACACCACGCACACAACTGCCAGATAACCAGTCCGATGAATTACCTCAGGACACAATGGGGTATTCGCAGGAGCTATTCCCAGGCCAACAAACTTCCACCTTTGAAAGGTCAATGGAGGAACAGCCAGAAATGTTGTGCCCGGATTCACAACCATTAACTGTGGGAAATGCACCGGGCACTGAAATACAACAAGGCAAGTCCGAGGACTTTGAAACCCAAATCCCAGAGCAAGTTGGGCAGAAGGGGTTGCAATTGCAGGAGGTCGGCCGAGAAGATCTGGAAGACGACGGAGTGAGCTGCGCAGAGGTTGTTCTGGAGAGCTCTACTCCACGGCGGCGGCCCCCCACAATGACATATGACGAGTTTAAGGAGATGGAAGAGGAGAGTATGGACAATGTGGACAGAGACCCAGATTTTGTTTGTGAACGAGAACATCGCCGTCGTAGCAGCAGCACAGATAAGTCTGTTGAAGAACCCACTGCCGCACGAGTTCGCCTTGTGCCACAAGGTAGGCGGCGTGCAATTTCAGGCACCACAAGCGTGGAAGTTCAAGTGAGAGGCAAAAGAGGCGCAAACAGAAATCGCCAGCAAGGCAGGTGCTCCAAAGTCTGGGCTTTCTTTGAAGACTGCACTGAGGATTTTACCATGGCGATTTGCAAGGTGTGCAAGACCCGCCTGAGCAGGGGGAAAAGTATTAACAACCTCTCCACCACCAGCATGAGCCGCCACATGCTATCCAAACATCCCACTCTGTGGGCAAACTCGACAGGACAGGGTACCAGCAACACTGCCTCCCTTGGGTTCACCAGACTCACCACCAGACCTGCCTCAGCAGCAGCAGTAGCCCAGCCATTGCGTGGTTCACAACATTCACAAACATCAGACGACGCTGACACTGTCACTTTCCGGAGTAGTGCTCTTGAGGTCTGTCAGTCTTCATCAAACACAACAACCAACAGCCCTTCAGTGTGCAGCCCTACGGTTCAGTTGTCTGTCTCGGAGATGTTTGAGCGCAAGAGGAAATTGCCAGCAAATGACCCCTGGGCCGTGGCAGTAACAGCCAGCATAGCCAAGCTTCTGGCCTGCGAAATGCTGCCATATCGAGTGGTGGAGACAAACAGCTTCAAGGGCATGATGTCAGTGGCCATCCCACGTTACGTGGTTCCCAGCCGCTACCACTTTGCGCGCTCTGCAGTGCCTGAGTTGCATGAGCACGTGGTTAGCAAAATAACCCGAAGCTTGAAGAATGCCGTTGCCTGCAAGGTTCACCTCACCACTGACACCTGGACGAGTGCGTTCGGCCAGGGTCGATACATCTCCCTTACCGCGCACTGGGTGAACCTTGTGGAGCCTGGCAGCGATTCCTCACCTGCTACGGTGCGGGTGTTGCCCACGCCGCAAACAGCTGCACCGCTGTCCCTCCCACTGGATAACAACAGCAGCACCTACCTCTCTGACTCCTTCTCCTCCAACGCATCTCAAAGCTGTACCTCATCCGGAAACGCTAACCCAGCAGCAGTAGGATCGTGGAAGCAGTGCAGCACAGCTGTTGGCATGCGTCAGCAAGCGTTGCTGAAGCTGATCTGCCTTGGGGATAAGCAGCACACAGGGGAGGAAATTTGGAGGGGAATAAAGGAACAGACGGATTTGTGGCTGGCACCACTGGACCTGAAACCGGGCATGGTTGTGTGTGATAATGGGAGTAATCTCATTCGCGCTTTAAGGTTGGCTAAGCTGACACACATCCCTTGCCTGGCGCACGTGATGAACCTAGTAGTTCAGCGGTTCCTGAGGACATACCCAGGCGTGGCCGATCTTCTGTTGAAGGTGCGACGAGTGGCCAAACATTGCAGAAATTCCAGTACTGCTTCGGGGGCACTCGCCAAGATGCAGGAGCGCTTCAATCTCCCCCACCATCGCTTGCTGTGTGATGTCCCTATGCGCTGGAATTCTACGCTGCACATGCTAGCCCGCTTTTGCGAGCAGAAGAGTGCAGTGGTCCAGTACATGACGGCGCAGTACCGAGGCGCATCCGGCCAGCTGCCAAGCTTCTGTGGATCCGATTGGGCCAACATGTTGGACCTCTGCCAAGTCCTCCAAAATTTTGAGCAATCCACGTTGCTTGTGAGCAGTGACAACTCTTCAGTCAGCATTACCATACCACTGCTGTGTTTACTGAAGAGGTCAATGTTGAAAATCAAGGAAACAGCTGTCATGATGCAACTGGGGGAATCTGAAGGAGAAAACGATCAGCGTGATGGTACCAACATCAGGCCATCCGCCTCAGGAAACGCTGGCCCCAGCAGCTATGACGAAGAAGAGGAGGAGGAACAGCTGGAGTTGGAGCAGGAATTTCCTGCCACCACTGACGAGGGCCAGAGCGGTGCACGTTGGACTTCCACAATTCAGCGCGAATGGTCAGCAGAAGCAGACCAGGAAGAAGGTTACGACTATGATGCATCACAACAACTATCACAACGCTCACAAGAGGATGAGGAGGATTCTAGTAGGACTCTGGCACACATGGCTCAATTCATGCTAGACTGCATTGAACGCGACCCACGCATTGTGCGCATTCTGGACAACACCAATTACTGGGTTTATACCCTTCTGGATCCACGGTACAAACACAATGTTCCAAAACTGCTTGAAGAAAGAGTCAGACAGGTCAAAATGGAAGAATACCAGCAGGCCCTTGTGGAGACTTTAGAGAGGAGATTGACATCCTCCCCCTCCTCTATCCAGTTGTACGCCGACAGACTGACTTCCGCAAACCCAGGACGACCAGGAGAGCAGCAAACAACACAAGCCGCAGCTAGTGCCCAAAAGGGAATGGTATCGGCAGTGTCTTGGAGTGGGAAAATTTTCTGACACCCATGCAGCAGCAGCCCACAGAACAGCAAGCGTGCAGATCCACCTCCAACACCGATCGCCTGGAGAAGATGGTCAAGGACTACATGTCAGATGGCGTAGCTGTGTCTAACAATCCATCTGCACCCTTCAACTATTGGGTATCGAAGCTAGACATCTGGCACGAACTGGCAATGTACGCAATAGAGGTGCTGGCTTGCCCGGCAGCCAGCGTTATGTCGGAACGCTGTTTCAGTGCTGCCGGAGGCATCGTCACAGATCGGCGTATCCGCCTCTCCACAGAAAATGCAGACCGTCTGACTCAAATTAAAATGAATCAATCCTGGATTGGAAACGACTACGCAACACTCCAGGACCCCAACCAAGTAACATGACCAATGAACATCTGGGATGGTTTAGCGTTTCCGGTCCCTGTTTATTGAACCTCTCATCTGTATTACATTTATGACTGCATGGCGGCAAAAAGCATTGCTGCTATATCCGCACGCTTTTTGTCCTCATGCAATGCCTGGGTTGTTGTGTCTCAAAAAGTGTGGCCTTCTCCTCCTGCGCCTGCTCCTGTTCCATCACGTGTGCTGCTGGGTTAGCGTTGCCGGTCCCTGTTTATGGAACCTCTCATCTGTATTACACTTATGACTGCATGGCGGCAAAAAGCATTGCTATATCCGCACGTTTTGTCCTCATGCAATGCCTGGGTTGTTGTGTCTCAAAAAGCGTGGCCTTCTCCTCCTGCGCCTGCTCCTGTTCCATCACGTGTGCTGCTGCTGCTGGGTTAGCGTTGCCGGTCCCTGTTTATGGAACCTCTCATCTGTATTACACTTATGACTGCATGGCAGCAAAAAGCATTGCTATATCCGCACGCTTTTTGTTCTCATGCAAGGCCTGGGTTGTTGTGTCTCAAAGCGTGGCCTTCTCCTCCTGCGCCTCCTCCTGTTCCATCACGTGTGCTGCTGCTGCTGCTGGGTTAGCGCTACCGGTCCCTGTTTATGGAACCTCTTCTCTTTATTACATTTATGACTGCATGGCGGTAAAAAGCATGTTACCTGTGCAAAGAAACATGACATTTTCAGCATTTAAAAGACAGTTTTTCCTTTGAAACTTTACAATCAATTTTCTCCAAAACTATAAGCTCTTTTTCAAATATTTTTTTCCCTCTTGTACCCACTCCCAAGGTGCACATACCCTGCTAATTTGGGGTATGTAGCATGTAAGGAAGCTTTACAAAGCACGAAAGTTCGGGTCCCCATTGACTTCCATTATGTTCGGAGTTCGGCGCGAACACCCGAACATCGCGGCGATGTTCGGCGAACGTTCTCGAACCTGAACATCTAGGTGTTCGCCCAACACTAGTAGGGACCCACAAAACATGTTGCCAGAGCTATTAAAGTTCATTTTATATGAATTTGTCTTCATTGAGATAAGCCACCTCAAACTTTATTTTATTGTTTTTAAATCTGTTTTATCATTTTCTGGGCGCCTTTTCATCCTCTATTCCTCTTTGTTTTTTGCACCACCTGATGCAGATAAACCGGTGTGGCAAGGGATTCCCAAAAATTCATCAGAACACAAGAGTGGTAAAGTCAGGATAAACGTTTAACTGGTGCCCACATGACTCTTGGTATTGTAATGCAAACTCTGAATAGTTTGAAATAATCTAAAATGAAGGTCTGATATAGCCTTTCAAGGATGTCATTAACAGGTGACAGTTAAAGAAAAATTCTATGATGCATTTAATAAAACATACATACACACGTCATACTTACCTCCTGTGTAGTCTACTCATGAATCTCTCTCTTTTCTCCCGCTTCCTGTTTGTCCACTGCGATCAACTGAATTCTAAGTTTTCCATTTTTAAAATGGCGATTATCCCATAACAGTTTCCGGGTCAGCACACAGTTTAACTCTAACATTTCCCACTTGAGCCATAGGGAAATATGAACATTACCTTGCATATCAGTTGTTCTTTCAGTTATAACTGTCAGCAACTAAGATATTTCAGCTCTGAAAAAAATCTTGTCAGAACTGGAAGGAATCATCGTTAGAAGAAAATGGTGAGCTTCTGAGTGGAACTGACAGTGAGGTAGGTATGTAGTATTGATTTGCAGGTACATCGTGCGTTTATTTTAACTAATTTTACTTGGTTCAGATTCACTTTAAGGCTTGGTTCACACATAAATCAGTACATGTCCGATCCTGCCGTGGCAGTTTTGCATCAATTTTACCTGACCGGAATCGGACATGTACACCTTTCATGTGTGTACACACCCATAGAAAATGGAAACAAAACTGACAGGATCGGACATGTACACCTTTTATGTGTGAACATAGCCATAGAAACACATACAAAACTGATACCAACTGTCAAAAACTGACACCTTTTAATGTGTGAACCTAGCCAAGTGCACTACAACAAGGAATTTCTAGCACACATTCTGTGCTAACAAACAGTTTTCATAAGCTAAGCAAATGGCAATTCAATCTGATGCAGGAATGTTGATAGCAGACACTTAAGCCATTTAATAACCGAATGCCTAGCATGTACGAAATACTCACGGGCACAAGCATTAGCTGTACACAGCTGAATTCTGGCACACAAATCAACCACTGTAGATCTTATATACCCTGAGCATTGACATCTGCATGTAAAGCTGAATGCCAGTTACTAACTTTAGCACCATGGGGATAATGGTGGAGAATCCAGAATTTCTGCTTTATTCTGCCCACTATTTGAACATAAAGTAAACTTGTACTGAGGAAACTCACTTCAGGCTAGATACATAACTATGTAGAGGGAAAGCTCTGGATACCATAAAGTCTTCCTAAGCCTCAGTCTGTCCATTCATTCCACCACCATCCCCATTTGAAACTATTCAAAGTGCTAGGTTCAATAACTCTTAGGGATTGGGAAGTCTTCTCAAGTACTTTGATGCCTGAGTACTTCTGAAGATGAGCACATCCATACTGTGCACACACAAGTCTGGGCTCACGCATTTGAAGTATGGATGCACCCATGTTTGGAAGCACTTGGGGAAGCGAATACTTCCTAAGGAGTAAAGGAGTACTGAAGACACAGCCAATTGCACTAGAGAATGGAGCTAGAACAACGGGATGGACTAAGTGAGGACTGGGAAAGCTATATGGTACCCATGACTTTAGGTGTATATCTAACCTGAGGTGAGCTTCTTCAATTCACGTTTGCTTTAACTGATCTGCGACCGCCTAACGCTGATGGGCAGTCACAGAGTGGCTCCCGTAGGACCATCTAACGCCGGTTGGCGTCAAGTTTGGAGAGCACAGATTAGCAGGGCACGGACATGTGATGGTTCCCTGCCTGCCAGACACAATTGGAGCTGGCAGGCTGTTAAAAAAATTGGCTATTTTCATTTGTACTGCGCTGCGATCTAATGCAACGCTGTACAGGAGACAGCTCTGTCACTCATCTGTACCCAGGAGTGGCACACAATCTGATCCCTCTCATACTGATTGGATCTGGTGTGTGTGGGGGGGGGGGTGCAGGGAAGTCAGGGGGGGGGAATAGATTTATTTATTAGAAAAAATACCAATAAAATTAATTGAAAAAAATAAAAATTGCAGCAGCAATCAGATCCCACCAACAGAAATCTCGGTTAGTGGTCAGAAAAGGAGGTAAGATTCATTTGGCTGCTAAGTTGAATGTCCAAGTAATAAACTATTAAAGCTGCAGAGTGGTGAATTTTAAAAAAATCACCTGGTCACTTGGGGGGTGTAAGCCTGTGGTCCTCAAAAGGTCAAGTACCATTTCCCAATCAGGCTGGCAACTGGCCTAAGTAGCCTAGTGCCAGCCATAAATCAATATGAAATACTAACCAGTGACCCTTTAAACTAATACAATTGTTACATTAGTCCTACAGTCACAGTAAACCTGCATTTTATACTATCCCTTGCCAAAAAAAAGAGGACCTTAAAAAGGATGTTTACCTAAATAAATGAATCCTTGGGCATGAAACCAGGCAATCCTCCACTTCCACCACGATGGACAGCAACCAGACCGCTGTACTAAAGTTATATACTGGTCTTTTGTCACTGCAATGCTCATCCCAGGGCATTTACCATTCACAAGGATAATTAGAATCCTTTTGATTCCTGTTGAGCACCAGAAGCTTTGCATAAAGATGTAAGAGGGCTAGATGCTTGCTGTTAGAACAGGACGCTGAGCCCAGAGTGCTGCTAGTTTCTGTCCCTAACCAAATGTGAAAAACATTTTCTGAGAGTGGAGAGAAAACCTTCAAGCAATTAGGGCTGAAAAATTATCTGTAACTAAAACTACGTCATTATTGTTTACGTAAAAATTACATTTGAAACAATAGAATTCAGTATCAACGTAATTTCCTGCCTTTTCTCTGAGAAATGCAGTAGATTAGCAGTTATGATGACGCAGGATGTACCATACATAAGATTTTTATTAAATTCAAATACGCAAATTGTCTACAGGGATAATCATAAATCTGTGTGCGTTACATCACATTGTTTAATATATGTTCAGCCCTGATGTGTGTGAGGATGGATCATTTGCAGAAGACATAGATGGCTTAATACACAGCTGCAAGCATATTTAAACTGATATTCCGCTTTTAAAAAATCATTTTTTTTTTGTTAAAAAAAAAAAAAAAAGAGACATTTTTTTAGAGAAAATTATATAAAAATGAAAAAAATTCTAATTGAAGGATATTACATTAGCTGCCCATTACAAGCCTTTTTATCCCTTGATCCAACAAGTAGACTGGATAGCCAAGAGTGCATGTGGTGAATGTGGGGCAAACAAACACTACCAATACAAGCCTACATGGCTCTTTAAATTGGGGCCGCTCCCTTTGGGGGGGCTGCTCAAGTAATAGGCTGCTTGCGGCCACCAAAACCTTAGCTGCACACCTGTGCTCATCCCTTTTAGGTTACATGCCAAATGTTGGCATCTTTTAATGAGAGTCTGCAAGTCTGACTTTGCAACGTTTGCTCACTCACGCCTAGTAGCCAGATTTGTCCTCCAGTATTACATAGCCAGAAGTGTCTCACTAGTATAGCTAGACCGAGGTAACCCTCCCCCAAGTAATAATATTCCTCCCCAGTATAGTTACCGCTAGTATACACTGCATTCCAAATTATTATGCAAATTGTATTTAAAGAAGTCACCAGGCAAATATTTCTATGTAAAACACGCACGGCTGCGTTACTTACATTTTTTTTAGCTGGATCGCATCCTTTTTTTCTTATGTGCAGTGCCTCCGTTTCATGTATTCTGCTCCAGTTGGGGACCTGACCTTGAGGTCGGGCTCCCCCGCAACCCAGAAGAAATTGCTCCCTGCAGGCGCAGTGTGACTTTACACTGTGGAACGCTGGCGCATTTGGCTGTCATCAGGGGTCTAGTCCTGGGAAAAGAGGTGAGTGGACTCACCCTAAAAACCTATGTGCCGCGCCAAATAATGGGCGTGGTTAAGCATAGCGTGGGAGTGGTCATGTGTGGGGCCAAATATACATGGCCTTAGCAGTGGTATAAAAGGTCTGCTAGGGGAAGTTTGAGCTCTGTCGTAGTGTATCCCCAAAAAGTAGATGTAATCTGACAGCATTTCACCAAAAATACACATAATCGGGCAGAGGTTCTTCCAAAATACAGATAATATGGCAGTGGTTCCCTCAAAATAGACAATCTGGCAGCAGCAGTTCCCCCAACATACACATAATCTGGAAGCATTTCCACAAAATATGCGAAACCTGGCAGTGGATCACCCAAAATACACGTAACGCCCAAAATACATGTAATCTGGCAGCAGTGGTCCCCCAACATACACAATCTAGCAGCGGTTCCCCAAAATACATGTAATCTGGCATCAACGGTTCCCCAAAAATACAGATCTAACAACAGTTCCCCCAAAATAGGTACCCCCAGTATAGCTAGCCAGGTCTATAGGTGTCCCCAGTATAAGTAGCCATGTGTATAGTTGTCCCCAAAATAGGTGGCCAGGTGTAGAGATGTCACCAGAATAGGTAGCCAGGTGTATAGATGTCCCCAGAATAGGTGGCCAGGTGTATAGATGTCCCCAGAATAGGTGGCCAGGTGAATAGATGTCCCCAGAATAGGTGGCCAGGTGTATAGATGTCCCCAGAATAGGTGGCCAGGTGTATATATGTCCCCAGTATAGCCAGGTGTCCCCAGTATATGTAACCAGGTGTTCAGGTGTCCCCAGTATAGCCAGGTGTATAGGTGTCGGCAGTATATGTAGCGAGGTGTATAGGTGTCCCCAGTATATGTAGCCAGGTGTATAGGTGCCCCCAGTATATGTAGCCAGGTGTATAGGTGCCCCCAGTATATGTAGCCAGGTGTATAGGTGCCCCCAGTATATGTAGCCAGGTGTATAGGTGCCCCCAGTATATGTAGCCTGGTGCATAGGTGCCCCCAGAATAGCCAGTCTATAGGCGTCCCCAGAATAGGTAGCCAGGTGTCCCCCCAGCAGTAGGGGAGCAGCGCAGTGGAGTGGAGCATTGTGCAGAGCAGTGGGGAAGGGTGGACATCTCCCCCTCCTTCCCTCACCTTGGGGCTCCCCTTCCTGGCTCTCCCCTCCAGAACGTTTGCAGCGTTGTCTGGCAGCGGGAGGGACTTACCTCCTCCTTGTTCCGGCGAGTTGAAGCTGTGCGTGCCGCTAGTCTGGTCTAGTGAACACCAGAGCAGCGGCACGCACATCTTCAACTCGCCAGAAACAGGAGGAAGAAAGTCCCGCCCACTGATGCCCGCTGCCAGCCATCACCGCAAATGTTCTGGAGGGGAGAGCCAGGAAGGGGAGCCCCAAGGTGAGGGAAAGGGGGGGGGGATGAAGATGTCCGCCCTTCCCCACTGCTCTGCACAACGCTCCTCTCCACTGCGCTGCTCCCCTCCATAAATGCTAGGGTGGACGACGTCCACTCTCCAAAAAAAGTAGGTGTACGTCGTCCACCCGCGTTCATGCAGGACTCGACCCCTGGCTGTCATAGTGTACAGACATACTTTTACGTACGTCTGCGCGCGCATAATAGAGCGGCCGGAGGCATGTTTGAGCTTGCCGTCCTCGCTCGCAAGCCAAACCCTCCTCCTCAGTATACGCCCTGGACCGCCCATAATACCCTCCCCTCAGCCTGCCAGTCAGAGGCACAGCATGTCTCATGCACGTGTTAGCTGTTCAGTGAATGTGGTACTGAGCTAGGCAGAGGCTGAAGGGAGGGTATTATGGGGGGTCCAGGGCAGATACAGAAGCAAAGGGTTTGGCCGGAGGGTTTGGCTTGCTAGCGAGGATGGCAAACTCAAATATGCCTCCGGCCGCTCTATTATGCGCGCGCAGACGTACGTAACAGTACATCTGCACGCTATGACAGCCAAATGCACCAGCGTTCCACAGTGTAAATTCACACTGCGCCTGTGGGGAGCAATTTCACTTCTGGGGCTCGGAGATCTTATGGCCCGATTTACAAGGAATATAATGGCTTCTGGGGGAAACAGAGGATGCGTTGCAGCAGACATTTACTTGGACTACAGCTGCTGATAGGCAGTTTGAATGGTACTGCATTTGCCTGATGACTCCTTTAAAGAGACACTGAAGCGAGAAAAATGTATGATATTATGATTTGTATGTGTAGCACAGCTAAGAAATAAAACATTAAGATCAGATACATCAGTGTAATTGTTTCCAGTACAGGAAGAGTTAAGAAACTCCAGTTGTTATCTCTATGCAAAAAAGCCATTAATCTCTACGACTTTCAAAGTCGTGGAGAGGGCTGTCTTCTGACTTTTATTATCTCAACTGTAAGGGCTGGTGCACACCGAGCGGCTTTTTCAGCGTTTCTGCAGCCGCTTGCGGCTGCGGATCCGCTTGGTCAATGTATCTCAATGGGGTGGTGCACACCAGAGTGGGAGGCGTTTTGCAGAAACGAATCTTCCCGAGGTGAGGCATTTTTTGGATTTCAGGTGCGTTTCTGCCTCAATGTTAAGTATAGGAAAAACGCAAACCGCTCTGAAAAACGCCTGTTCAGAGCGCTTTTGCCGGCGTTTTTGTTACAGAAGCTGTTCAGTAACAGCTTTATTGTAACAATATATGAAATCTACTACACCAAAACCGCTACACAAAACCGCAAAACGCTAGCTGAAATGCTACAGAAAAATAAGAAAAAGTGTTTCAAAATCTGCTAGCGGGTTTTGGTGTGCACCAGGCCTATGTGAACAGTTTTCTTTTTATCTGCTAGAGGAGAGGTCATTAGTTCACAGACTGCTCTGAAACAATCATTTTGAATGCAGAGTGTTGTGTAATCTGCACATATTAGAGAATGATGCAATGTTAGAAAACACACTATATACCTGAAAATAAAAGTATGAGAATATTTTCTTTGCTGCTAATCTTCTAGTAATTATTCATAGTACACAACCAATTCATTATATCATATTTTTTTTTCGCTTCAGTGTCTCTTTAAGTGTCATAAAAATTAAATATTTTGATTTTCAATTAAACTCATGTATGGTATTGTGTCTCAGGGATCTTTTGATAACTGAAATCAATCTCAGACACCTTTGATAACTAGTTTGCCCCGTGAGCCCCATTAAAGGAAAACTAGCACAAATGATCACGCTATAACTGGCATATTGCACACATACACTTCCCAGGCTACTATTCTTCACATCTTAAGTTTTTGCACTTTATTCACCCTATTATATCGCCTCATGAGTGAAACCTTACTGCACAAATTCCTGTGCAGCCAATATTCTGGATTTTATTAGCGTGCACTGCACAAGCACCTGCACCTGCAACAGGCGCATGCATGATCACAGCGGCGTATTGTAGTGCTGGACGTAAGTATCATGTCCACAACTTTGCAGTGTAGCTGATTTGGATGTGAGACTTACATCCAGGGACCACAAATAATTAAACAATACTAATTGCCTGGCAGTCTCTGCTGATCTATTTGGCTGCAGTAGTGTTTGACGCCCTGTTCAACGTGGTCAGTTGCGTTGCAGAAAAATTCTGAATGTCAACTCCAGATGCAGGCTATACATAATATGTATCTTATTGACTATCTCTATATATACTAAAACGTGTCAGCAATTATTCATTGCAGCATATCCCACTTTTGTATAACACATCCCCGAGAACTTACACCCAGCCAGCACTTCACAGCAGACTAATTGCTCTGTAGTCAGAAAACAGCTTATAGGCTGAGCTAAGGCACGGACCTTTAGGCCTCTTTTCCATGAACTTTTGAGCTGTGTGCTCAGCAAGCAGTTGCCAGGCAGCAGTGAGCAGTTACCAGGTATCAGCAACCAGTTACCAGGCAGCAGCAAGCAGTTGTGAGAGTTTGAGAGGCATTTCACTGCCTGTCAACAGTTCGTGGAAAAGAGGCCTTACTCAGGGGGAGGGAATTCCCACAATGCATTAGTAGGGATGGGCAATAAGATGCACATATACTAACAAGTTGATACAGGATTATGCAAATTGTATGCTGCTTGAAAAAAGGGCAGTGTTGCCAACTCATCCCTTTAATTACTGACACATCTAAGTTATACAGGTTCTGGGGCTATTTGCACATAATCAGTGCCTTAACTGCATCTACCTAGCCACAAAACCTGTATAATTCATATGTGTCAGTAATTAAAGGGATGAGTTGGCAACACTGATCAGCATGGAACTGTCACCATTTAACCGCCCTGGCGTTCTATTAAGATTTAATTAAAAAAAAACGATTTCATGCAGCCAACTAAAAGTTGGCTGCATGAAATCCCACTAGAGGGCGCTCCTGACGCATTCTTCTGATTGCCTCCGGCAATCAGAAGTAACAAGGAAGGCTGCAATGAGCAGCCAACTGGGTTAAAAGTGATTGGTCTGTTTTCAAACTGCATACATTTGCACAAAAATGTGCATAATGGCAGAAGAATTTGCATCTCATTGATCACACACTTGTGGGAACACACTTGTCTGTCAGTTTTCTGTGTATGTTTTTTTGCATGCGTTTTCTGCACACCATGTATGCTTGTATGTGGAAAAATATGTGCGCTTTTTTTTTTATAACACATGGAGTAAGTGATTGCAACAACAACAAAAAACACACACAGTGCTGCACTTCTGTCAATTTCTTTCTGCATTGTAAAAAAACACTTGATCATATGCAGAAAATACACAGGAAAACAGACAAGTGTGCTCCCAGTCTCATGCAGAGCTAGTGTCGGGTAGCATTTACACTTTTGTCATCAGGAAATGCAAACAATTTGGACAGGGTCACACTTAGCAGAATCTTATGAGTTTTTCCCATCGAACATAGTGGAAAACTCATACGATTCTGCTAAATTTTACCCTAGCCTTTGTCACATGCAATCACATTCACAGTGGGACCTTGCGTTGTTATGCGACGTTAAAGTCACAAAGCAACATTACAACACTATGCAAAAAAAAGTGTTAACACACATTAACAATGCGTTACCGTCACAAACAGTAGGTGCAGGAAAGCACACAGGCAATAAAAAGTATGCTTTCCTGCACCTGGTAACGTGAGTTACCATAACGCTACACATTACAATGCGGTGCGGACTGTGAACATTCCATAGGATTAGCATTGCAGTGTGGTAAGCTGCGTTATAAGACAGCTCGACAACAACCCACTGTGAATGCGACCTCAATGATTGTCAACGACAATATATGTTCAGCCCTGATGTGTGTGAGGATGGATCATTTGCAGAAGACATAGATGGCTTAATACACAGCTGCAAGCATATTTAAACTGATATTCCGCTTTTAAAAAATCATTTTTTTTTTGTTAAAAAAAAAAAAAAAAAGAGACATTTTTTTAGAGAAAATTATATAAAAATGAAAAAAATTCTAATTGAAGGATATTACATTAGCTGCCCATTACAAGCCTTTTTATCCCTTGATCCAACAAGTAGACTGGATAGCCAAGAGTGCATGTGGTGAATGTGGGGCAAACAAACACTACCAATACAAGCCTACATGGCTCTTTAAATTGGGGCCGCTCCCTTTGGGGGGGCTGCTCAAGTAATAGGCTGCTTGCGGCCACCAAAACCTTAGCTGCACACCTGTGCTCATCCCTTTTAGGTTACATGCCAAATGTTGGCATCTTTTAATGAGAGTCTGCAAGTCTGACTTTGCAACGTTTGCTCACTCACGCCTAGTAGCCAGATTTGTCCTCCAGTATTACATAGCCAGAAGTGTCTCACTAGTATAGCTAGACCGAGGTAACCCTCCCCCAAGTAATAATATTCCTCCCCAGTATAGTTACCGCTAGTATACACTGCATTCCAAATTATTATGCAAATTGTATTTAAAGAAGTCACCAGGCAAATATTTCTATGTAAAACACGCACGGCTGCGTTACTTACATTTTTTTTAGCTGGATCGCATCCTTTTTTTCTTATGTGCAGTGCCTCCGTTTCATGTATTCTGCTCCAGTTGGGGACCTGACCTTGAGGTCGGGCTCCCCCGCAACCCAGAAGAAATTGCTCCCTGCAGGCGCAGTGTGACTTTACACTGTGGAACGCTGGCGCATTTGGCTGTCATCAGGGGTCTAGTCCTGGGAAAAGAGGTGAGTGGACTCACCCTAAAAACCTATGTGCCGCGCCAAATAATGGGCGTGGTTAAGCATAGCGTGGGAGTGGTCATGTGTGGGGCCAAATATACATGGCCTTAGCAGTGGTATAAAAGGTCTGCTAGGGGAAGTTTGAGCTCTGTCGTAGTGTATCCCCAAAAAGTAGATGTAATCTGACAGCATTTCACCAAAAATACACATAATCGGGCAGAGGTTCTTCCAAAATACAGATAATATGGCAGTGGTTCCCTCAAAATAGACAATCTGGCAGCAGCAGTTCCCCCAACATACACATAATCTGGAAGCATTTCCACAAAATATGCGAAACCTGGCAGTGGATCACCCAAAATACACGTAACGCCCAAAATACATGTAATCTGGCAGCAGTGGTCCCCCAACATACACAATCTAGCAGCGGTTCCCCAAAATACATGTAATCTGGCATCAACGGTTCCCCAAAAATACAGATCTAACAACAGTTCCCCCAAAATAGGTACCCCCAGTATAGCTAGCCAGGTCTATAGGTGTCCCCAGTATAAGTAGCCATGTGTATAGTTGTCCCCAAAATAGGTGGCCAGGTGTAGAGATGTCACCAGAATAGGTAGCCAGGTGTATAGATGTCCCCAGAATAGGTGGCCAGGTGTATAGATGTCCCCAGAATAGGTGGCCAGGTGAATAGATGTCCCCAGAATAGGTGGCCAGGTGTATAGATGTCCCCAGAATAGGTGGCCAGGTGTATATATGTCCCCAGTATAGCCAGGTGTCCCCAGTATATGTAACCAGGTGTTCAGGTGTCCCCAGTATAGCCAGGTGTATAGGTGTCGGCAGTATATGTAGCGAGGTGTATAGGTGTCCCCAGTATATGTAGCCAGGTGTATAGGTGCCCCCAGTATATGTAGCCAGGTGTATAGGTGCCCCCAGTATATGTAGCCAGGTGTATAGGTGCCCCCAGTATATGTAGCCAGGTGTATAGGTGCCCCCAGTATATGTAGCCTGGTGCATAGGTGCCCCCAGAATAGCCAGTCTATAGGCGTCCCCAGAATAGGTAGCCAGGTGTCCCCCCAGCAGTAGGGGAGCAGCGCAGTGGAGTGGAGCATTGTGCAGAGCAGTGGGGAAGGGTGGACATCTCCCCCTCCTTCCCTCACCTTGGGGCTCCCCTTCCTGGCTCTCCCCTCCAGAACGTTTGCAGCGTTGTCTGGCAGCGGGAGGGACTTACCTCCTCCTTGTTCCGGCGAGTTGAAGCTGTGCGTGCCGCTAGTCTGGTCTAGTGAACACCAGAGCAGCGGCACGCACATCTTCAACTCGCCAGAAACAGGAGGAAGAAAGTCCCGCCCACTGATGCCCGCTGCCAGCCATCACCGCAAATGTTCTGGAGGGGAGAGCCAGGAAGGGGAGCCCCAAGGTGAGGGAAAGGGGGGGGGATGAAGATGTCCGCCCTTCCCCACTGCTCTGCACAACGCTCCTCTCCACTGCGCTGCTCCCCTCCATAAATGCTAGGGTGGACGACGTCCACTCTCCAAAAAAAGTAGGTGTACGTCGTCCACCCGCGTTCATGCAGGACTCGACCCCTGGCTGTCATAGTGTACAGACATACTTTTACGTACGTCTGCGCGCGCATAATAGAGCGGCCGGAGGCATGTTTGAGCTTGCCGTCCTCGCTCGCAAGCCAAACCCTCCTCCTCAGTATACGCCCTGGACCGCCCATAATACCCTCCCCTCAGCCTGCCAGTCAGAGGCACAGCATGTCTCATGCACGTGTTAGCTGTTCAGTGAATGTGGTACTGAGCTAGGCAGAGGCTGAAGGGAGGGTATTATGGGGGGTCCAGGGCAGATACAGAAGCAAAGGGTTTGGCCGGAGGGTTTGGCTTGCTAGCGAGGATGGCAAACTCAAATATGCCTCCGGCCGCTCTATTATGCGCGCGCAGACGTACGTAACAGTACATCTGCACGCTATGACAGCCAAATGCACCAGCGTTCCACAGTGTAAATTCACACTGCGCCTGTGGGGAGCAATTTCACTTCTGGGGCTCGGAGATCTTATGGCCCGATTTACAAGGAATATAATGGCTTCTGGGGGAAACAGAGGATGCGTTGCAGCAGACATTTACTTGGACTACAGCTGCTGATAGGCAGTTTGAATGGTACTGCATTTGCCTGATGACTCCTTTAAAGAGACACTGAAGCGAGAAAAATGTATGATATTATGATTTGTATGTGTAGCACAGCTAAGAAATAAAACATTAAGATCAGATACATCAGTGTAATTGTTTCCAGTACAGGAAGAGTTAAGAAACTCCAGTTGTTATCTCTATGCAAAAAAGCCATTAATCTCTACGACTTTCAAAGTCGTGGAGAGGGCTGTCTTCTGACTTTTATTATCTCAACTGTAAGGGCTGGTGCACACCGAGCGGCTTTTTCAGCGTTTCTGCAGCCGCTTGCGGCTGCGGATCCGCTTGGTCAATGTATCTCAATGGGGTGGTGCACACCAGAGTGGGAGGCGTTTTGCAGAAACGAATCTTCCCGAGGTGAGGCATTTTTTGGATTTCAGGTGCGTTTCTGCCTCAATGTTAAGTATAGGAAAAACGCAAACCGCTCTGAAAAACGCCTGTTCAGAGCGCTTTTGCCGGCGTTTTTGTTACAGAAGCTGTTCAGTAACAGCTTTATTGTAACAATATATGAAATCTACTACACCAAAACCGCTACACAAAACCGCAAAACGCTAGCTGAAATGCTACAGAAAAATAAGAAAAAGTGTTTCAAAATCTGCTAGCGGGTTTTGGTGTGCACCAGGCCTATGTGAACAGTTTTCTTTTTATCTGCTAGAGGAGAGGTCATTAGTTCACAGACTGCTCTGAAACAATCATTTTGAATGCAGAGTGTTGTGTAATCTGCACATATTAGAGAATGATGCAATGTTAGAAAACACACTATATACCTGAAAATAAAAGTATGAGAATATTTTCTTTGCTGCTAATCTTCTAGTAATTATTCATAGTACACAACCAATTCATTATATCATATTTTTTTTTCGCTTCAGTGTCTCTTTAAGTGTCATAAAAATTAAATATTTTGATTTTCAATTAAACTCATGTATGGTATTGTGTCTCAGGGATCTTTTGATAACTGAAATCAATCTCAGACACCTTTGATAACTAGTTTGCCCCGTGAGCCCCATTAAAGGAAAACTAGCACAAATGATCACGCTATAACTGGCATATTGCACACATACACTTCCCAGGCTACTATTCTTCACATCTTAAGTTTTTGCACTTTATTCACCCTATTATATCGCCTCATGAGTGAAACCTTACTGCACAAATTCCTGTGCAGCTAATATTCTGGATTTTATTAGCGTGCACTGCACAAGCACCTGCACCTGCAACAGGCGCATGCATGATCACAGCGGCGTATTGTAGTGCTGGACGTAAGTATCATGTCCACAACTTTGCAGTGTAGCTGATTTGGATGTGAGACTTACATCCAGGGACCACAAATAATTAAACAATACTAATTGCCTGGCAGTCTCTGCTGATCTATTTGGCTGCAGTAGTGTTTGACGCCCTGTTCAACGTGGTCAGTTGCGTTGCAGAAAAATTCTGAATGTCAACTCCAGATGCAGGCTATACATAATATGTATCTTATTGACTATCTCTATATATACTAAAACGTGTCAGCAATTATTCATTGCAGCATATCCCACTTTTGTATAACACATCCCCGAGAACTTACACCCAGCCAGCACTTCACAGCAGACTAATTGCTCTGTAGTCAGAAAACAGCTTATAGGCTGAGCTAAGGCACGGACCTTTAGGCCTCTTTTCCATGAACTTTTGAGCTGTGTGCTCAGCAAGCAGTTGCCAGGCAGCAGTGAGCAGTTACCAGGTATCAGCAACCAGTTACCAGGCAGCAGCAAGCAGTTGTGAGAGTTTGAGAGGCATTTCACTGCCTGTCAACAGTTCGTGGAAAAGAGGCCTTACTCAGGGGGAGGGAATTCCCACAATGCATTAGTAGGGATGGGCAATAAGATGCACATATACTAACAAGTTGATACAGGATTATGCAAATTGTATGCTGCTTGAAAAAAGGGCAGTGTTGCCAACTCATCCCTTTAATTACTGACACATCTAAGTTATACAGGTTCTGGGGCTATTTGCACATAATCAGTGCCTTAACTGCATCTACCTAGCCACAAAACCTGTATAATTCATATGTGTCAGTAATTAAAGGGATGAGTTGGCAACACTGATCAGCATGGAACTGTCACCATTTAACCGCCCTGGCGTTCTATTAAGATTTAATTAAAAAAAAAACGATTTCATGCAGCCAACTAAAAGTTGGCTGCATGAAATCCCACTAGAGGGCGCTCCTGACGCATTCTTCTGATTGCCTCCGGCAATCAGAAGTAACAAGGAAGGCTGCAATGAGCAGCCAACTGGGTTAAAAGTGATTGGTCTGTTTTCAAACTGCATACATTTGCACAAAAATGTGCATAATGGCAGAAGAATTTGCATCTCATTGATCACACACTTGTGGGAACACACTTGTCTGTCAGTTTTCTGTGTATGTTTTTTTGCATGCGTTTTCTGCACACCATGTATGCTTGTATGTGGAAAAATATGTGCGCTTTTTTTTTTATAACACATGGAGTAAGTGATTGCAACAACAACAAAAAACACACACAGTGCTGCACTTCTGTCAATTTCTTTCTGCATTGTAAAAAAACACTTGATCATATGCAGAAAATACACAGGAAAACAGACAAGTGTGCTCCCAGTCTCATGCAGAGCTAGTGTCGGGTAGCATTTACACTTTTGTCATCAGGAAATGCAAACAATTTGGACAGGGTCACACTTAGCAGAATCTTATGAGTTTTTCCCATCGAACATAGTGGAAAACTCATACGATTCTGCTAAATTTTACCCTAGCCTTTGTCACATGCAATCACATTCACAGTGGGACCTTGCGTTGTTATGCGACGTTAAAGTCACAAAGCAACATTACAACACTATGCAAAAAAAAGTGTTAACACACATTAACAATGCGTTACCGTCACAAACAGTAGGTGCAGGAAAGCACACAGGCAATAAAAAGTATGCTTTCCTGCACCTGGTAACGTGAGTTACCATAACGCTACACATTACAATGCGGTGCGGACTGTGAACATTCCATAGGATTAGCATTGCAGTGTGGTAAGCTGCGTTATAAGACAGCTCGACAACAACCCACTGTGAATGCGACCTCAATGATTGTCAACGACAATTCACATGCAGCATGTGATAAAGTAGTGCCCGTTGTCAGTGTTTAAAAATCTGAAAAATCACATTGCTGAATCACAGATGCTTCTTGAAATTGTGAAAGGGCCCACAGAAATCTGTCAGGCTGGATCCACACTATAACCACTTTTCTGAGTGCTTTGTGATTGCTTAGCGCTTTCTGAGCGGTTTTTTGAAAATTTCCCCATTCACTTTCACAAAATCAAGGTAAAAATCGTGCAAAAATCGATGCAATCATGCAATCGCATACGCAAAAAATCGTGGTGATTTTTGTGCGATTTTGAGGATTGACCGAAAACTGAATTATTTTCTGGGAACTTCCCTGACCATGGACTGTTTTATGTTTTGTTCCCTGAGCCACTTAGTTATCACTTTGGCCTTATGGCACAGTAGTACTCCATCATGCTGGAAAAGGCATTGTTCTTCACCAAACTGTTCTAAACTGTTCTTGAAGGGTTGAAAGAAGTTGTCACAGGATGTTTTGGTACCATTCTTCATTCATGGCTGTGTTTATAAGCTAAATTGTGAATGAGTCCACTTCCCCCTTGATGGGAAACAACCTCACACATGAATGTCCCAGGATGCTTTTCTGTAGGCATGAGAAAGGACTGATGGTAGCACTCAGATTTCATAGTCATGACAACCATTTTGACGGATGTCCCAAACATTTGGAAAGACGTTTCATTAGAGAAAATTACCTTACCCCAGTCCTTCACTGTGGCCCCTTTTATACTTACCATGTCATGTCGCATGATGGTACTCTTTCCCGCTGCATCTTGGTGCCGAGGCCATTATAAAATGTCTATAAAACATGCCCCAATATCCGCTGTGTGACTAGATGCAATGGAAGTTGTCCATCCAATATAGAGGCTGCAGCACGTTTCCACATGGAGTAAATGGTACGAGAAGCAATGGAAGTTAATGGCAACACAAACATTTTGAAAGTTGTTTGTTTTAGCGGTGCAGTACTTATGCACAGATTTGGAAAATCAGAGAGGTAAGACCTTTGTGACATGTGACATGAGTGTGTAAGATCTGGGGGAAGGATCACTCTAATTTCCCTATCGGCACAGTCTGCCACAAACAAAGTCCATATAAGGGTATGGGGCAATGTGATGCGGCAGGCTCTTATGCTGCAGGCAACTTACACCCTGCAATGTGTGATAAGAGCCTGCACTTTTTGCAAAATATCAGCCTGTTCCTGATGTTTTTCTTAGAGAGAAGTAGCTACTTTGTTACCATTCTTGACACTGGGCCATCCTCCAAAAGACATTGCCTCACTGTGTGTGCAGATGTACTCACACCTGTATATAGAACGGAGATGGTACACAGATCGCTTCTTCAAGTACACTGTATCAGCAACATACAGCATACAGCATACAGAGCAGACAACACACGACATGTTTCGGATGTCACCTTTCTTCAGGTGTTATGCACTCACACCTGATAAAGGTAGGAAATAGCTAGAGCTGGGAGTGAGCAATTGTATGTGTTGCAGTCAGCATTCAGTATAGAGGAAGTGGGGGTGAATTCCCTGGTGGTGAGAAGTCCGGGGCACTTCCCTCTAGGTATTGCATGGTGGTTTGGGAGCCCTGGTCAGTGAGAGAGTCCGGAGTCCCCAGCTGTCGTGTGAACCAGTTTTGTGGCTTCTACCGGCCCCCTGCAGACATCCTATACCCTCCCCAGGATGACACGATCCTCCAGTCTCCTGCACCAGTTACATTTTGTTATCGCTGACTTGCAAGTCAATGGTCACTGCGCCTGCGGGGCCCTGGCCGCAAGCGTCCTCATATGCGCTCCCATCGCTGGGAGCGACCTGCGCAGGAACAGTGCGAGAAAACCTCATGCTCTAGAGCAGTGTTCCCCAACCCTGTTCTCAAGGCCCACCAACAGTGCATGTTTTTTGGATATCCACACAGGTAGTTAATTAGCTCTGCTGAGACACTAATTACCTCACCTGTGCATGTTTGTGGTTTCCTGCAAAACATGTACTGTTGGTGGGCCTTGAGGACAGGGTTGGGGAACTATGCTCTAGAGGACAGGAGCACAAACAAGGACACAAGCTGCCAGGGCGGCGCAGTGGCCGGCATCAAGCTGAGTTGCCAAAAACTAAACTGAGTTGCGGCGTGGGACCGGAGGATTGTTTTGTCCCAGCACGGGCACAGGATTTCTGCAGGAGGCTGGTAGAAGCCAGGTAAGTTAAACTCTCTCTTTTTTTTTTTTTTTTTTTTTACTCCTTACCAGGAATGAGCAGAAACTATGCCAGTGCGAATTTACAGATCGTAGTTAGCATCTACGCATTGTTGTCTGTAGGTTTCAAAACTACGCTTACAAATTTACACATTGGAAAGGTGAATGTACGCATAGAAGAGTTCCCAGTATAAGCATTTATAGAGGAATTAATGCGTAAAAATTTCTGCATACGGGCATAAGCATCCGCATACACTACACTTCACACTACGCGTAATTGCGTATTTTAACACGTATTCTACGAAATGCATACGAAGTGAATATTTGACTTTGAAGTCGTAGTTTGGCAAAGCGTAATGTCATAAAACTACGCGTAGTTCCAGCGTAGCGAAGTTGGCTGACTACGATCATCCCTGCTCCTTACAGATTTCCTTTAACCTCCCTGGCGGTAAGCCCGTTCTGAGCACGGGCTATGCCGCCGGGAGGCACCGCTCAGGCCCCGCTGGGCCGATTTGCATAAATTTTTTTTTGCTGCACGCAGCTACCACTTTGCTAGCTGCGTGCAGTGCCCGATCGCCGCCGCTACCCGCCGATCCGCCGCTATCCATCGCGCCGCAGCCGCCCCCCCCCCCCTAGACCCCGTGCGCTGCCTGGCCAATTTGTGCCAGGCAGCGCTGTGGGGTGGATCGGAGTCCCCCTTGACGTCACGACGTCGATGACGTCGGTGAAGTCATCCCGCCCCGTCACCATGGCGATGGGGGAAGCCCTCCAAGACATCCCGTTCTTTGAGCGGGATCTCCTGATCTCTGATCGCCGGAGGCGATCGGAGGGGCTGGGGGGATGCCGCTGAGAAGCGGCTATCATGTAGCGAGACTTTGTCTCGCTACATGACAAAAAAAAATAAAAAATTAAATAACGCATTTGCTGCCCCCTGGCGGATTTTTTGCAAACCGCCAGGAGGGTTAAAGAAGATCTGTGATGAATTTCTAGCACATTAAAATAAACATATCATTGTGTCCCCCGTTATTCCCCCTCTTAATTCCACCTATTTTTGCCACTCCCCACTGCCAATAAATAACTTGAATGATAAAATATAACTTTTAATCCTTTTCTCCAAGATGGCCGCAATGGCAACTGACTCCGGAAGTGCTTCCAGGTCATTACTTTCCACCCAGTCTCCCTGTATATATGTGTGTGCATGTGTATATAGATATATATAGAGACTGAAATAATGAGGTGTTTAAATCAACTTACTAAATAAGTAGTGCAGAAGGTGCAGTAGGAAGATGATGACAGAGGATGAGAGGAAAGCTCTGTCCCTGACTATCTACTTTACAGCAACGAGCTGTGTTGAGCTGAGCTGAAGCAACAAGAGGCAGCTCTCCCCACTGCTGTCAGCCTCACAGGAGGGAGGCAGACCTTCCCCCTGCTCTCTGGAACCTGCACAAAGGTCAGGGATGACTCATCAGATGACATGCACAGGTAGAGGAGGAGAAGCAGATAGCAGGGAGGAACAGTTGCTGCATTGTCTGCCTCTTCCTGCAGCATGATATTCCTTTAACTAGACAAATAATTATAAAGGAGCAGGAGTGAGACAGCACAGCTGTTCTACAAAAGACAGGGAAAAAATTGTACATAGGAAAGGAACATATCAATTCATTTAAATATCATTTTAAAAAAAGGCCACGGAACCCCTTTAAGCACCTAATTATTCCCTCACTAGCTTGCAGCACCAGCTGTTCACTTCTTTGTAGATGGAAGTCTGTCGCTAGCAAGAGACCAGAGCATCCCAGTCATCCTCACTGCTGTCACCCGGTGTCCGTACAGACAGAAAGCATGCTGCCTTGCAAAGTACAGAACCAGGTGGCAGCAGCAACAACGGCTGCAGACTGCTTTGCTTCTCTGTAGCATCCTGCAGAGCTCAGTGATGCTACTCTCATCGTTCCATGCATCGTGAAGTCAGACAGGCACAACTCTGCACAGTATGCGGCCCTGCAGCAGTGATGAGCTCACAAGTAGTGAGCTATTCGAATCCAAGATTAAAATGAGGCTTGATTGTCTCAGGTGTGCGGCTGGGAGAGAGGGGGGTGATTTGCCCATAAGTCGGCAGTCCTCTATGCGTTCCAAAGGTCTTGCACGCATCCTATTAGACGCGTTGCAAGACTCACTATGCACACTTTCTCCTTCAAGCCTCCTTCAAGACTTTTGGAATGCATAGAGGGCCGTGGACTTATGGGTAGGTAACCCCCTCTCTCCCAGCCACACACCTGAGACATTTTAATGATGGATTTGAATATTGTACAGCAGGAGACATTGGCAGCGCTTCCAAACAGAGGCTGCACCCAAATTGACTACCTGCAATAGATGTGCAGAGCTCCAAAATTGTGGACTAAAATACACAACATGCATTCAAAACAGGTACAGCAAAGGAGGACGTTAGCTTCAGTATACATAATATGTGCACAAATTATTCCCTACTAGACTTCCCCACGGCAATGGCGGGTCCTCTCGGGGAAGACCTACCTCTAGTCTAACGATAAAAACACAATTTTTTCCTAGTGCTGCTAGTCATAAAATGGTATACACATTTCTCTCAAACAGACATCAAACAAATGACAGCGCTCATAGGCTGCAACTGAATTGTAGACCAACAGAGGCATGCAGAGCTCCACAGGGGCTAAATACATGCCGTGAATGCAAATCAGATGCAAATCATGTACTAGTCCTAATCTATAATTTGAATTCAAATTGATGCACATGGATGCAGCTAGCCATAAGTATACTTACATGAGTTTTGTACAGCAGGAGACATTGGCAGCACTTCCAAACAGATGTCAAACAGACAATTGTGGAGCTCTGCACATCTATTGCAGGTAGTCAATTCAGGTGCAGCCTCTGTTTGGCAGTCTCTGTTAGGAAAAAAATTGTGTTTTTATCGTTAGACTAGCGGTAGGTCTTCCCCGAGAGGACCCGTCATCGCCATGGGGAAGTCTAGTAGGGAATAATTTGTGCACATATTATTTATACTGAAGCTAACGTCCTCCTTTGCTGTACCTGTTTTACATGCATGTTGTGTATTTTAGTCCACAATTGTGGAGCTCTGCACATCTATTGCAGGTAGTCAATTTGGGTGCAGCCTCTGTTTGGAAGTGCTGCCAATGTCTCCTGCTGTACAAAACTCATGTAAGTATACTTATGGCTAGCTGCATCCATGTGCATAAATTTGCATTCAAATTATAGATTAGGACTAGTACATGATTTGCATCTGATTTGCATTCAAGGCATGTATTTAGCCCGAGTGGAGCTCTGCATGCCTCTGTTGGTCTACAATTCAGTTGCAGCCTATGAGCGCTGTCATTTGTTTGATGTCTGATGGTTTTGAATATCTCACTACTCGTGAGCTCATCTACTCGTGAGCTCATCACTACCCGGCAGTGGGCCACGGACCGGGGGTTGGGTCCCCCTGTTTTAAATAACGGTAAACTCTGATACTCAAATGTATCTGTGGTGATGCTAAACATACCCAGTACCAGCACCCAATTATCCTGTAATATATATGCCTGCTTCTCTTTTGCCATCTGATTCCTGCAGCAAAAACTTTTAAACTTGCAGCACGCAATTTTCTTAAACTTGTTTATTTTTCAACTTTTCTTGCATATTTATCAGAAGCAGTATGACGCAAAGCTAAGCAGTAACAGAAGCCCACTGCACAGAACCTGCTGTTATCTCTTTCAGGCATGTTCAGGAATTCACAGAACCAAATGTATCATGTAAGTTATTTAGCTGAACATGCTTCATTTGACTTACAAAAAGGGTAACGCTTGGATACTCTGCTTGGTAAGCTATCAGACAATATTATATTTAGATCTATGCCTGTTGTCAGGCTTTGAAGCAAGTTTACATTATGTGCATGTGTTCTGCATGCCAGCTTTCTCTGGAGCACCCCAGCCTTCCTTCATTTAATTATACCGTGAAAGTAAATGCCTTTTAAATGCATATCAAAATGCCAGGACTGAGTTAATATACATTGCTCCTGTTCCGGCAAGCACCTGGTCATTATCGTTTTATCCTGGCACCAGCTGTTTTGATAAAAGCATTTCTTCTTTTTCTTTGTAAGCGCTGGTAGCCCAGCACCTTCCTCTGCCTTTAGAAAGGAAAAAAATAAAAAGTCTAAGATTTGTTTCATCAAACGCAACAAACATCTTGGGATCTGACATTTTGGTTTTGTCTTCCAACTTTTCAGGTACTTTGTACAGATGCACTGTCAATGAGCCATTACTTTTAAAGCATTAAGCTGTCCTGTCGCTGCTGCTGCTGAATACAAATTGTTATCAATGGGAACGTGTTTTCATTAGCGGAAGATTTTTTTATTTTTTTTTTGATCATCAATTAAGCTGCGAGAAGCAGAAGCAATGGCACCATGCATTTAAGTGTATGGGCAACCTGATAATTATTGCTGGAACAGCTTGTGCATGGGAAACCGACAGTTCGAAAAAGAATTACTTGGAGAGATTATTGTTTGCCATATGGAAAAATGCATATGTTTGATGATGATATTTCGCACTTGCTTCATTAAACAATAAGCTCAACCATTATTCTGATTATTATTATTCTTTTGTATATCACTAATACATAGGATTTCATGGCGCTTTACAGTTTTGAAATTCACATCACTGTTCCATTGCGGGCTCACAATCTAATGCCCCTGCTATAAATGAGTTGCCAAAAACAATACTTGCTCACTGGGGTTACTGGGCACTGGTGCTTAAGGCTGCTTCCACACAGGGACGTTACAGGCGCACGTTAGTGCATCCTGTAACGCTCCCCAACTCACAGCAATACAAAGTCAATGGGGCTGTTCACACTGCCCACATTGCGTTACATGTAACGCTGCACGTTCTTCAGAATGTGCAGCATACTATAGCATTCCAGCGGCTTAAAGAGACTCTGTAACAAAAATGTCATCCTTATTTCTTCTATCCTATAAGTTCCTATACCTGTTCTAATGTGGTCTGTCTTACTGCAGTCTTTCCTAATTGCACAGTGGCTGTATTATCCCTGTTATATGATCTAATCTGTTTTCTTCTGTCGGCACAGTCCGGCTAAGGCTGGAATGTGTGGAATGTGCAGGGCTGCTTGTGATTGGATAGAAGCTATACACACCCACTCCAGGCCCCCTGCAGGCCCTGTATGACTCACACACTCTGCTTATGTGAGCCTATCACAAGCTGGTTAGTTTGTTTGTAAACACTGTCTAAAACTGGCAATTACAAGCCAGAATTGCAGCAGGTAGTGGCAGAAACAGCACAGAGGGGCACAGGAGAACATAATGAATAGAATGGTATGCTTTTTGCTGTAAACATTTTAGAGTACAGATTCTCTTTAAGCCGTGTTAGACTGTTTGCACATGCTCAGTGTTGGGGCGGAGAGGAGGCGGGGAGAGGCCGCTACGTAACCACGCACATGGTTACTCAATATGCACTGCACTGGTGGCCGCTGATTGGCTGGTGGTACTACGTGATGCGGAGCGTTTCACTCCGCATCACGTGCTCCCGCCGGCCAATCAGTGCCACTCTCACTGCCCTAATGCGGAAAGAGCCGCTTAACGCGGCTCACTCAACGTCCTCTACCAACATCGGCAGGCGTTGCATTAGGGGACGTTATGTGACCATAACGTCCACTATAACGCAACGTCCTGGTGTGTAACTAGCCTTAAGGAATAATGAGGTGAAAATTAACTGATGAGATAAGCAATTGTATCTATCCTCCTTTTCCTAAAAATTACATTTTTTTAAAATACCGTACAGTTTCATTTTATATTTAAAATCTTCATTTTATGTTTTTACTGTTTCATTGGCTGTGCTCAATGACAATTAACACATTAATTGAAGTATGTCAGACGGAAAATATATGGACTATTGACCCTTTTTATTTATTTTTTGCTCTGAGAAGACATTTTCTGCCAGGAAAGTGTTTTGTGGCTGTAATCTCTTATCAGGCCAGGGACCCACTAGCAGCCCTTTTTCTGAGCGCTTGTGATTTGAAAAGATCTAGGCAATGTAATGCTATGTGTGTGATCCCACAAGTGACTTTCTAAAAATCATTTATAGCATTACATTCTCAAGAGTTTGTCAAATCACAAGCGCTTATAAAACCATTGCCAGTGGGTGCCAGGCGTAAGAGAGGGTTACACTATAGTCTGACCAGGTCCTAGTCAGGTCCTGACTGGACAGAAACTGTCACTTGCATACCTGATGTTTAACTCACTGACACTGACACTGAAGCGAAAAAAATATATATGATATAACAAATTGGTTGTGTACTATGAATAATTACTAGAAGATTACCAGCAAAGAAAATATTCTCATATTTTTATTTTCAGGTATATAGTGTTTTTTCTAACATTGCATCATTCTATAATATGTGCAGATTACACAACACTTAGCATTCAAAATTATTCTTTCAGAGCAGTCTGTGAACTAATGACCTCTCCTCTGGAAGAGAAAAAGTAAATAGTTCAATAACAGTTGAGATAATAAAAGTCAGAAAACAGCCCTCTCCACGACTTTGAAAGCCGTAGAGCTTAATGGCTTTTTTGCATAGAGATAACAACTGGAGTTTCTTAACACTTCCTGTATTGGAAACAATTAGACTGATGTATCTGACCTTAATGTTTTATTTCTTAGCTGTACTAAACATACAAATCGTAATATCATAATTTTTTTTTTTGCTTCAGTGTTTCTTTAAGACAGAGATAGAAAAAAAAAGGAATGCAGTGTAGTTTTTTGTGTTCTTTGCACTGTGCTCACACATATCCATCTCATTATGTCACTTGTCACCTCGGTATTCCTTTAAAGCAAAGCTAAACTGAAAATATACTTATGAGATAATTATTGTATGTGCTTTAGTAATAGTTAAAAGAACGTTAGTAACATAGGCCCATATGAAATTAACTTTTTCTCCAGAGTTATTTCCTAGGAGATAATTTTCATCTTCTCTTTAAAATAACTTTTCAGCATTTTACAATTGAAAAAGTACCCAAATGTTGGTAAGAAAGCACTATCAACATTATTTTGAGTATTTTCTTGCTTGCTGAGGGTCTAAAATGCATTTTATGATAAGATGTGAAAATGTCACCTAGGTGAAAAGTCAGGAGAAACAGTTAATTACATATGGACATTGGCCTCAATTCACTAAGATCATGCTGGAGATAATAAGGCAAGAGAAAACTTGCTACACACAGGTCCATATGCAGTTCACTTTTTCACCTGAGTTTTCTCCTAGGTGATAATTTTAAACTTGTCAATAAAATGAATTTTAAGCCGTCAGAAAGCAAGAAAATACTCAAAATATTTTGATAGTACTTTATCATTTACTTTTTGGTACTTTTTTAGTTGAAAAGTGCTGAAAAGTTATTTTAAATCAAAGATTAAAAATTATCTCCTAGGAGAAAACTCAGGTGAAAAAGTGAATTGTATATGGGCCACAGTGAGAGAGTTATCTTATCTCTTCATTCCTTACGTTACCTCCTTTGTAGTTAAGTTACCTCCTCTGTAGTTAATTTACCTCCTCTGTAGTTATTTTCACATGCAGTTAATAAACAACCTGTCTTTAACTGTGGAGTTATTTTAAGGGTTGAAGAGTTAACTTAAAGACAGAAGAGTTAACTTTAGGTTTGCCTGAGGTAAAATGTTTCCTGAACACGACATGCCTCCTCGCCATGGTGATCACTCTAGAAATGTTATTAAAGACAGGAGATATTCTTAGTGAATTGAGGCCATTGTCTCATATTTTTATTTTCAATTTAAAGGGTACCTGAAGTGAGGAGACAAAAAAACCACTTACCTTAGTAGAGGGAGGATAATCCAGCAACTCCCCGATCTTCTCACCTATCTGATCCTGTGTTGAGAAAATAATCAACAATAATTTTGAATATTGCTTGTGGCCATGCTTCCCCTCCATATACGAGCACAATTGCACTACACAGGTGCAAAGTATGGCCCTCACCAGTAAAGTAGCATGGAGCCACTAGTGCCTGGCCCTGGATTTTTCCTTCCTGCATTAGCGGCTCTCTGCTACTGTGCACGCGCGAACCTACAGATGCCTGCGCAGTGTGGCCAGGCTCTTACACAGAAGGGACTGTGGCCATGAAGCATAAGAGTGCTCCAGCAAGCAGCAGAGGTATTGATAGGGCTCAGGAAAGCCTCTGGAGCATCCAGAGGGTTTCCTCTTCTGTGTTAAGTATCTTTTTTTTTTACTGCAGATTTACTTTAGGGCTTCAGCCAAATAAGAGGTTTTGGTCTAATATTTACTTTTCAGGAAACCATTCTGAATTTGAGAAGCTTTATGACAACCTCATTTGCATACATAATAATTTTAGATTTTTTTAATATTTGCTTTACATGACAGAAAGGGATTTAAGACAATTTCTTAGCTGGACCAGTACTGTGCTTTATGTATCTGTGTTCATTGTATTATGTCACATATAATTTCAAGTACACTTTTTTTGAGGGAGGAGGGAACTTCATTTTCTGATAATCAAAGTATCTAGCAAATGTTTGCGTTTAAAAAAGAGAGGCTTAGAAAGGTTCCAGAAAAGTCAGAATCATTCAGTACTGACATTTTAGTTTAGGTATCAAGGACGCTTGAAAAAAATCATATGTACATTATAAGCGTAGCTTCTTTTAATCTCCTGGGCGATAATCCCGAGCTGAGCTCGGGGTATGTCGCGCAGGAGGATTTCTCAGGCCCTGGTTGGCCGATTTGCTTAATTTTTTTTTTACACGCAGCTAGCACTTTGCTAGCTGTGTGTAACTTCCGATCGCCGCCGCTCGCCGCCGATCCACCACTACCCGCCATGCCGCACAGCCCCCCCCCCCAGACCCCTTGCGCAGCCTGGCCAATCAGTGCCAGGCAGCGCTGAGGGGTGGATCGGGACTCCCTCTGACGTCACGACGTCCATGACGTCGGTGACGTCATCCCGCCCTGTCGCCATGGTGACTGGAGAAGCCCAGCAGAAAATCCCGTTCTGAACGGGATTTCCTGCTTACTCTGATCGCCGAAGGCGATCGGAGTGGGTGGGGGGATGACGCTGCGCAGCGGCTATCATGTAGCGAGCCCAGGGCTCGCTACATAATGTAAAAAATATTTTTTTTTTAAAAAAGTGCTGCGCTCTATCCTGGGCGATGTAATTGTATCGCCCAGAAGGTTAAGGCAGTAGAAACAGTGGCATAGGACTCAGGTGGGTGGTAGAAGGACTAGGGTTGTTTCATCCCACCATATTTATTAAAGTGTTAGCAGCAGAGGTGTTGTTACAATTATAAGTTGTATCTATAATGTGTAACAGTGTGCTGCTTATTTAAAATGAAGGAGGAGGAGTGGAGAATGATCAAAAGACTATAATCAGGGGTGCATGAACAGCAGTGGTTAGAAAATAATAGGCTATAGCAAAACCATCCGAAGAGAAGAGACTCAAAAATCTGTGTTTTTCTATAGAAACCAAATTCCACCGAAGCCAGTTGGGGTAGAATCCTAATGTTATATACTGGTCTCTGGAGACTGGAAAACACTTGAGGAGCGGCGAGGCCACAGGACGGCTGCAGGGTGCTTAGGGAAGCCCTGGGTAAGTTAAACTTTTTTTAGGTGCCAGGGTTAAGCTTCCCTTTAAGTTGAATAAGCATTTGCATTGTGCAACAGGTACTTTTACAGATCGATTTTCAAGGCCTTGCATTGTGCAAACAGCCCCGACTTCCATGCACTCTCTACCTATAAATATTTCATGGCTCATCACTGAAAGTTGCCTACACGTGTTCTTCATTTGTAATATCTTCAATCTTTAAACACTGATAAGTCAAAAACATTTCTAGACATCACTGTAAGGTAATGATTTCTGCCTGAGCCATTCATTAAACTCTGCCTGAATGTTTTTAGAAGAAAGCTAAAGATGTCACGCTATCATATAAATACTTTGTGGAATGTAACACCGCTAAATTATTCAAACTTCCTTGTCTGCTTATTTTAATAAAGGCTAGATTAATTTTGAGAAGCAGTTAGTGGAATAAAAGACATGCTAGTCTGTGTTGCTATGGTTTTTACAGCCACAGTTCAGCATGGAGTTTTTGTGTATAAAACATATTGTAAATTGAAGCAGATTCAAGCCTCTTTGGATACATTAGGCGCATGTCCTCCACAGGAAGGGAATTGACTTATAAGAAAACCCTAGGCCAAAACTTAATTCCTGCTGCAATATGAATAAATATATATTAACCACTTAATGACAACTGGTCATTTATAAATGTCCAGAGTATTTGTGGAGAGTGCACCACCAGTTTGTTACTAAATGAGGCACATGTGGTATCATTTTAACCTTGACTGGTAGAATACATTTTGGTAGGTCTTCAAGCTTGGACCCATGTCACATAAAAAATAGGTACGGACAAACTCAATCCAACATAAAAAGTCCTTTTCAAAAATATGATTGAATTTGGGAAAGTTTATGCAAAACTACAAGAAATATATTGTATGTGGTAACTTTTTAACCGTGATAAGTATTAGAATAGAGTTTAGAAAGTTTTAGGGTTGAGGCCCATGTCTTGTGTATTCTTTTTAGTCACAAAATGAATCAAAGGCAATACAATTTTTGCATATTCTGTACCAAAATAAAAGAACTCTAAAATGAAAACAAAGTGACAGAATATGAAAGAAACAACATATATTGTTACCTTAGTAACTTGTCTTTTTAAATATGTATGACATGAGGGTATATTACTATTATTTTTGCAAATAAGGTCTTATAATCAATAATAGTGTACAATGAGAAATCAAAAAACTAAAAACAGAAAAAAAGACACCTTTATTTCCAAATACAATATTGTTACCATACATGGTGCTAGGAACATAATCTAAACACTGTTATAGCCAGGATGAATAACCAAATAAAATTTGTGGGTTTAACCTATGGTTAGCACTGTTATTTTTTTCCTCTTCTTTTCCCTATAAAATGCATTGAAAATAAAGTAATTACTAAACAAAATCATCTCACACTAAAAACCTAATTTGTCCTGAAAAAAAATATGTATAGATAATTTAGGTGTGATTAGTAGTAATAAAGATATTGGCGAATGAATGGGAGCAGTGCTGATATGTGAAAAATGGTTTAGTCCTGAAGTGGTTAATAAGCAAAGTATATATGCCAGTGTTAGCAGGGGTGTAAGTACAAATAATTGGGCCCCATTGCAAAAGTTTAATGGTGCCCTCCTGCCTTAAAATTAAAGTATGTGTTGCCAGCATAACTGCCCTCCCATTAGTGATTGTGGCCAGTATAACAATCTTTCCCTCTCTCCATAATTGTGGTTAAGATAACCCACCCCCCCTAGAAATACCCCCCCCCCCTTACCTAGTGTGGCCAGCATGACCATCCTTCACTTTAGTGAGTGTGGCTGGCATAAAAATCTTTCCCTGTCTATTTTAGTGTGTCCAGTATAACATCCCCACCCCTCCCTTTAGAAAGTGTGGCAAGTGTAAAGCCAGGGTCACACTTAGCAAAATCGCATGAATTTTCGCCACAGCACATATTGGAAAACACGTGCAATTCTGCTAAGTGCGACTCTGGCCTAAATGTCCATTCACCGCCTTCCACACTGAGGCCTGGTGCACACCAAAACCCGCTAGCAGATCCACAAAATGCTAGCAGATTTTGAAACGCTTTTTCTTATCTTTCTGTAGCGTTTCACCTACCGTAGCATTTTGCAGTTTTGTGAAGCGTTTTTGGTGTAGTAGATTTCATATATTGTTACAGTAAAGCTGTTACTGAACAGCTTCTGTAACAAAAGCGCCTGCAGGACCGCTCTGAACTGCAGTTTTCCAGAGCGGTTTGCGTTTTTCCTATACTTAACATTAAGGCAGAAACGCCTCCGCAATCCAAAAAATGTCTCACCCCGGGAGTATGCGTTTCAGCAAAACACCTCCCGCTCTGGTGGGAACCACCCCATTGAGATACATTGTACAAGCGTATCCGCAGCCGCAAGCGGCTGCAAAAATGCCGAAAGACCCACTCAGTGTGCACCAGCCCTAAGTAAGTGTGGCCGGTATAAATGTATAAGAGTCCCCTCAGTTAGTGTGATTGGTCTAAAAATCCATCTACCCCTCACCCCACCCCACCCCAGTAAGTGTGGCAAGATATATATCATTCAGGATTCCATAAATAGAGTTTAAAGCACTCATATACTGTATATAAAATTGTGCTTATTGTGAGATGCTAATAACTCTAACTTGCATGCAAAATTAGTGCAAATTGTATGCAGCTTGGGGTTGGGCCAATCAAATGCACTTCCTGCTGATTTTAATGTCCAAGCTTCATACAATTTTGCTGTAAATTTGCATGCAACTGGAATTATTTGCATCTCATTGGCCACTGGCACGTTGTGGAAGCAAAATCCCTTAGGTATGATCTGAGTTTGTGCTGACTTCTTGATTTATTTATTTTTTTATAATTACACTTAGATCTGTCATTAAGAGAGACCTCTAAAATGAGACCTGGAAGTACAAGAAATGTAATTCTCACTTGAATAATCTCCTCCCTGGGGTCCAGAACATTAACTTTCCTTAATAGCAGGCGCGGAGCTAGGGGGGGTCGGGGTAGGACACGTGCCCCCGGCCGTTAGGTCCCCAAGGGCGCCCAACTGAGCTGCCGTGTTTTGTTTTTTTTGGGGGGAGGGGAGCAGCGCAGAGAAGAGGGAGAGCTATGGGCACAGTGGGGAAGGGCGGACGTCTCCCCCACCCCCTTCCCTCACCTTAGGGGGCTCTCCCTCGCTCGCTC